>NC_054700.1:8490447-8612947 GCF_016097555.1 Gigantopelta aegis | reverse complement strand
GTCTATGTGTTTCTGATCGTCCTAGTGTTTTTTTTAAATTGTTTTTAGTATATATTGTTTTCGTACGTACGAAATTATCGGGAGACCAAATGCAGTTTAGGCTACTTATAAATATTAGGACGGCCAGAAACACACTGCACAAATAGACACTGATATTATAAACAAAGACAAGAGCACATTGAGTTGTTAAGCATTGGTTATTGGATATCAAACATTTGTACAAACTGCACAAAAATATTTCTTGCTGCTAATGAAAAGAAGAATGTATGACATGGCTGGAATCGTGTTTCTATTCTCATGCAATTATCATGCAAAATAATAATATAATATAATATAATATAATATAATATAATATAATATAATATGACAAAATATAATATAATATGACAAAATATAATATAATATGACATAACATAATATGGCATAACATAATATAAATTATCCTCTTCTTAACTTTTATACAACTACAATGCATATGACTGGTGCCATTTCGTTTATTATATTTTTGTCAACATTAAAGCATTACATTGTACACGTATACCTTGTACCTCGTATTATGTTTGTATTATTAAAGGGACATTCCCGAGTTTGCTCCATTGTAAGTTGTTTCCGACTAATAAAATATTTCTACGATTAAACTTACATATTAAATATATTTTCTTGTTTAGAATATCAATGTTTTTCTGGTCGTCTTAATATTTGTAAGAAACCCAAACTGGATTTTGTTGTCAAATAATTTCGTACGTACGAAAAAACTATATTTTAGGAAATAAAATGAAATTTAACCTAGTACAAATATTATAACGATTAGAAACACGTTTAATATACAGCCACTAATATTTTGTGCAGAAAAATATACTTGATATGTAATTACAATCGTTAAAACGTCTCTATTAGTCGATAACATCTTAAAAATTGCAGCAAACTCAGGAATGTCCCTTTAACTAGATCTAATTTGTCTGTATCAACCTAACATGTGTGTCTTAAAATTGTGAAATTATATACCCATCAATGGTTGTAGACACCGAGCTTTCTCGCATCAGCAATAAAGTTAAAGTTTGTTTTGTTTTGTTTAACGACACCACTAGAGTACATTGATTAATAATTTATCGTCAGCTATTGGATGTCAAACATTTGGTAATTCTGACTCGTAGTCATAGAGAGGAAACCCGCTACATTTTTCCATCAGTAGCAAGGGATCTTTTATATACACTTTCCCACAGACATAAAAGCACATTTCAAAGCCGTTGACCAATTGTGGTGCACTGGCTGGAACGGGAAAAAAACAATCAGTTGAAAGGAACCACCGAGGTGATTTCGATCCTGCGACGCAAGGACCTCAGGCGACCGCTCAACCGACTGGGTTATATCCCGCCCAATTATCAATAAATACAAACAGTTCAGGGGGAAAATGACATCTACTCTAACCGATCGCGATGCCAAGTTTATTTTGTTTAACCACACCACTAGAGCACATAGATTAATTAAGCATCGGCTATTTGGTGTCAAACATTCGATAATTCAGTCAGAGAGGAGTCTACAAAGGAAACCCGCTACATTTTCAATTAGCAGAAAAAGGATTTTTTTTTTTTAATTATGCATCTTTCCGCAGACAGAACTGCCCATACCACGGTATTTGATATACCAGTCGTCGGCACTGTTTGGAACGGGGAAAATCTAATGGGTCCGCTTAAGGGGTTCGATCCTACGACACAAGCAAATTGGGCTAGATTTACCTCCCCCCCCCCCCCCCCCCCCACACACACACACCAAATCTAGTAATAAAACCAGAAAAATTAAAAGAGAAGGTCGAAATTACCAACCCCATACCGCCTTAAACCAAATCTACTAGTATTCTGTATTATTGGAATAATTATAATTTTGAGATGGTCCCTCAACGAGTCAACATGATCTTGGGTGGCTATTCATCCGTGACCCGGACAATAGGTATTCAGCAAAGCGGGGTAATCGGTGACGATGCGATTAGCATTAACATGATTATGTGTGTCACACTAGCTGTCAGTCTATTTTTGCAGTTGCACAAAATGTTTGTGAATCAAAGCCATCGGACTACAGGCTGGTAGGTACAGGGTTCGCAGCCCGGTACCGGCTCCAACCCAAAGGGAGTTCTTGAGGGCTCATTGGGTAGGTGTTACGGCCACTACACCCTCTTCTCTCTCACTGACCACTAATAATTAACAACTAACCACTGCCCTGGACAGACACCCAGATAGCTGAGGCGTGTGCCCAGGACAGCGTGCTTGAACCTTAATTGAATATAAGCACGAAAATGAGTTGAACTGAATGAAATGAATGAATGAAGGTTAACCAAAACACCTCTATGTTTCGTTGTCTGGTGGGTGATGTGAGTGTAAATAAAGTTTATGTCTGTTCTATTCTTGTTGACATTAGATTACTGGGGTTTTGGGGGGATTTTTTTTTTTTTTTTTTTTTTTTCATTTCAAACTGATTTTCATGCTCATATCCAAATAAGATTCAAGAACGCTCACCAGAATAGTGACTTAATGGGATTTTTTGTTTTTGTTTTTGTTTTTGTTTTTGTTGTAGTTGGTGTTGTTGTTTGTTTGTTTGTTTGTTTGTTTCTTTTAGGAGTTTTTGTGCTTTTTTGTTTCGATGTGTTTTTTTGTGGGGGTTTTTGCTTCGTAGTATTTTGAGTGCGTTATTAAATAAAAATTTCCTTTCTTCGCAGTATTTTATAAGCTTTAATCCATATGACTCATATGCATACAATTCTACAGTCCAATACCTGATGATTTAAACAATCAATGTGCTCTAGTGGTGTCGTTAAACAAAACAAAATAATTCCACACAATTCATCCACTATTTTGCCAAATGCCCATTCGACTCTGCATTAGGCAGAGATACGGTTTGTATTATGGATAACGGTTTTGTCGTTTAGAATTATACAAAACATCTATAAACATAAACAAGGGAATGTTGCATTAGGAGGATGGACGGTTTATACAGGTTGCCATCTTAAATGCAATGACAGCTTTTAAATATTTTCCAAGGTTAACAAGGTTCTTTTCTATTCTCAGCTGACGGTATTAATTTAAAAAGCGATGGTATTAACCAGTAATACTGCTTAATGCGAGAGGTCGGCGTAGTGGCCCTACATCTCTCCCCACTCACTCTGGGTGCGTGGGAGTCGGTACTAAGTATATCAAAGGCTAACAGCCAGAAATGGCTATGTCCAAGTTCAGTTTTCTGATTAACAACTTTTAACTTTAAAAAAAAAAAAAAATCCGAAATATCTGCAAACCAATTTTATTTATTTATTTATTAAAATTAACTATATTTTAGGAACCGAAAGCCTATGCCCCCTCCCCCCTATCGTGGACAAAAATGTGCCTTTTGGGAGCTCTTACTCTGTATAAAGATTAAAATTTGTCGTGTGCGACACCACTAGAGCACATTGATTTATTAATCATCGGCTATTGAGTGTAAAACGTTTGGTAATTTTGACATAGGCCTGTAGTCTTAAAAAAAAGAAACTCGCTACATTTTTCCATTAGTAGCAAGGGATCTTTTATATGCACCATCCCACAGACAGGATAGCACATACCACGGCCTTTGATATACCAGTTGTGGTGCAATGGCTGGAACGAGAAATAGCCCAATGGGTCCACCGACGGGGATCGATCCGAAACCGACCGCGCATCAAGCGAGCGCTTAACCCCCTTTTAATATTTAAATCACACAACGATTTTAACTGTTAATATCACATTTATTGCAGATACTGTTTTGCTTAAAAAATATTTGTCTCCGTCTGTCTGTCCGTCCGTCTGTCTGTCTGTCTGTCTGTCTGTCTGTCTGTTTCAGTACACACATAATAAAGATTAATAAATATATAATTGAATATAATATTTAAAAACAGAAAGTTGGCAGTTGGCAGGGTGTTTTTATTTTATTTTAATGCGTTATTGTAGCTCCCCCAACCCCTAACTGGCCCTTCCGTTTGCTGGCAACATCTGACGCCTATGATTCATACTCCCCTTGTTTGGAAACCCACACCAAATGATTCTTACCCCAACCGTATGTTGCCTTATTGTTAAGAGAAAACTGTGTCTAAATTGTGTGGAAATTCACAGATCATTATTCGACTTGTGCATTATCTAAACGAGGACATTAAGCGAGGCAAATGCCCTGCTTTTACGACTTTTAATTAAGCGAATGCTTTTTTTTTTTTTTTTTTTTTTGAAGACCTTATTTCTTAACCACTCGTGTATAACTCGGTGCTATTAAGCAATAAAATATTTTCGCCAAGAAGCAAGAGGCAAATTTCAAAAATTTATGGAACTTATAACGCATAATTTGTTCAGTTCGACAGTGCTGGTTTATGGACCCTGACAGTCTGTCATTCAATAATTCTGCTATAAAGTGTTTCATGAAACGGAAGAATTTGTGTCTTCACTAAAACATATTTTATTGTTTTTAGAATCAAATGGATTGGCCACCAGTTTCAAACTTAATGAATGAAAGAATGAATGAAATATGAATAGATGAATAAATAAATGAATGAATGAATGAATGAATGAATGAATGAATGAATGAATGAATGAATGTTTAACGACACCCCAGCACGAAAAATACATCGGCTATTGGGTGTCAAACTACAGTAAATCCAAACATGAAATGATGAACAACATCAATATAAAAATTCAACAGTTAAATTAAAACAGTGTAAAGAACTGTTTCAAACTTAAAGACCCTCTCCATAATACATGTATCTGTTTGCAATACCAATTAAGAAGAAAGATGAATTTTTCAGAAGCTAAAAGAAAAGAAGAAAGACAAAGGAAGACAAAAGTGCAATACGTGGAATCAGTATGTATATGAACAAATAATGGTATACAAATTAAAATGAATATACATTAAGACACAAATATAAATACAAATATGCATATATTAATTCCTGAAAAAAAAGAACGATTACAACATGTAACACTTTACCCTATGACCCAAAAAATAATTATGTTTCAGGGAACGTGCCGAGAAAAAATTACGTAGGGTAGTTTGGCTCTCTTTTTTTTCAGATAAAAAATTATGTATATACTCTTTTCACCTACATACTAACTTTTAAAAATCGAAAAGCAATTTAGTTGGCATATTTTGTTTAGATGGGGCCAGTTTCCCGTAAATACACCATTTTTATTAGGCCCCAACATAAATCATAATTACTTTTAGTAATAATTAATATAAATATGAACTACCACCACAACAATTACCTTAATTAATAATTACATTTGCTATTACATATCGTAAGTTACTGTAACAAATGCAATAAATAATAACACTATTAACAGTACAGAAAGAAGAATAGAGTAGCACTTAGTTATAAACGAGGCAGTACATGTTTGGTTTTCTTAATATAAAACACTAGTAAAGAAAAGAGCAACGGTTCTGATACACCGGAAATTACAAAAAGGTAACTGTGTATCATGCTATTAATTCCTGTTAATTTGAACTTATCAATCTGAGAAATTATCCCCAGCATGTGAGAATTTGGAATACACTTAAAAATGGAGAGAGAGAGAGAGAGAGAGAGAGAGAGAGAGAGAGAGAGAGAGAGAGAGAGAGAGAGAGAGAGAGAGAGAGAGAGAGAGAGACACACACACACACATACAGACAGACAGACAGACAGACAGACAGAAACAACCCAGGTCTGTTAAACTATTGAACAGGGACTGAAAACAAATGTCGAATTTAGAAATCAGTTGTTCAACTACTAGAGTAAGCAAACGATGGATATGTACCAGGTTAGAAACCTCGACTCCTTCATGTTGAACTTGGAGTTAAAAGACAAATATTGTTTTAAATTGTATTGTTGTTGTTTTTTGTTTTGTTTTTTGTTGTTGTTAGGGTGGGTTTTTTTTTTTCGGGGGGGGGGGGATTAAAACAAAAACATGCTCATTATTTTTGTGATGGGTGGTACGTAGCTCTGTGGATCTCAACTCTCCCCCCCCCCCCCCCTCTATCTCTCTCTCTCTCTCCATGTTATAATGTTTATTTGTTTTTCTCCATAGTTCTATGGCTATACATATGTATATGAATGCATAAATACTGTAATAAAGATAAACTAGGTATGCCTTCTGATGACACAGACTACTGTAGAAATGGTATGCCATCAAGACAAATGAATTAAAAGAACATTGCAAAAAATTTTCTATTTATTTTAACCATTATTCTTCATGTCATGCATGATATAAATCTTCATATATACTATATACTATATACTATATATATATATATATATATATATATATATATATATATATATATATACCGATAAACAGCGCTCACGAAGATCAATATTTTTTTTTAGTAAAACAGAAACAAAACGTCTTAAATCTAGTGATTATTGGTCTGTTGAGATGAACAGCACCAAATAACACAATAATTAATTAACAAAGCAATCGCAGTTCAGATATATTAAATTATTCAAACACCAATGCCAAACAGGAAATCTACAAACTAAATATTTAAAAGCTGTTTAGCTTCCAATTTCTATGTATAGAGCTCAAACAAATGTTAACTTGTATTCTATATTTAATTAGCTATATAATTTTATTGTTCTTTCATTTTATAGTCCGTAGTAAAAAAAAAAAAAAACAATTACAGAAAGGTTGGAACTGTTAGAATAAATTTCAAAGCTGTATAGTACAACGGATGCAATAATTGTTTATTTGTAAAATAGTAACTGTTATTAATTTCCTATATTGCAGGAATACAAATACATGTGATTAAAATTAAATACAGAGTACGAAAGTACTAAAATGCGGTATGTTGAAAACTATAACTGAAATATTGAACATATATTTTGAGAAAAATAATTTATTATTTTGATGAACAATATAAACATTTAATGTAACAGATTTTATAAAATAGTTTAATACTTATATTAATTTAAATAATGTAATACTTATATTGATCATAATATTTTTTAAAATCCGGTTTAATTATATATAAAATAATTTAATACTTAAATTAATTACAAAATAATGTAATTACTTAAATATTTATAATCTAAACCAGTTTTTAAAAAATTAAATGTACTTACCTGGAATTATTTTTTTTGGGTCACTGAGGTCCATGTCTTCTCTGTGTCCGATCTGGTAGATTTGGCACGACTTTCGATCAAGTCTCAGCTCGTGACGGATCAGACTAACACTCAAATTAGTGGCTGCTTGTTATACGTGCGGCTTTTCAACAGACAGACGACACGAGGATGCGACCATGCTAGTTAGTGAGACCTTCCATTGGACGGAACTGAAAGGGGTGTGGGGTTGTCGTTATCTCCCAAATGGTCAATTGTCATTTATTTTACATCAGTAACAGTTATTGTCAGAGTTATTTGGCTTATTTTAACAAATAAAATTATTTTTGAGTGTTTAAGTAGCAAATAAATATATTTGTTATATATTATTTTCCTTTTTCTTTCATTATTGTTCCATATTTTTTCATATTTGTTGTCAAATTATAAATGGTAGCTTTGAATGGTCTGCTTTCTTGTATAAAATGTTTTTAAAAAGATTGTTGAAATATTTTTTTATATATTTTTTAAAATAGAACTTATTTTATTTTTAAAGAAACAAAAATCCCAAACTTTTAATACAAATTATTATTAATATTTTCATTTCGTCAATTTGTGTCATCACAACCTTGTCACCCTTTACGGGAAGTGGACCAGTCTGACGTTTACTCGGCGCGTGTCAATTGTTATTCACCTGTTACAGGCAAATCTCATTGGTCGTTATGTGTCAGTCCCTCGCGCGCTCATGCCCACCACTGGATCTTCGTCCTTTTTGACAAGGCGATTGTGACGTCACGCTCTCGGCATCATCTCATTATCATAGAAATAAGCTATTCGGTCCGCAAACATTTTTCTCTCGCTGTGCAATGGAAGGGCGAGGCATTTCGATTATTTGGTTTTCTTTGATGAAAGAAAGAAAGAAGTATACCAAAATCCCGCCAAACATGATTTTAATCCCGTCGGTTCATGATTATTTCTTTTTCAATCTTTGACAAAGTGACCATTGTTGACGGTAATTCACGGTTTCAATGTAAACACCAGGATAGTTAAAGGAAAGCGGCAGGTTTTTGAAAAAGCTAGTTTTATTGAAGTTTTCAAAGTCTCTGTATAATGCAGGCCAACGAGTTTGACGATAACGAAATTAAAAAAATGAACGTAAGACTCAAATAATTCCCCTTCTGACCTTCGTCCCCAAAAACGAACCCAGTTCTACACAACCCCAGAAATTGGTATCAGGTTTATGAGGCTTAAATTGCATGTTCATTTGATGATGCAGATGTTTGGATTCGTGGCCTAAAGCGTTGCACTTGTTTACAAAAAATACTAGTAAGTTCTATCAGTAGTGGGTTCGAATCCAAGACCTGAAAACATAAAAAGTTAAAATTGAATTGAAATCTACACCTAGAACAAGTGTGACGTCACAGGTATGGATTAAGTACCATAAACATTCGCCTTACTGCATTACAACGGATGAATACAATTAATGCAACATAAAGTTATATTGTTTAACTGATTTTTAAAATATTTCTATTCTTATCATTTAGATGACGAATAGGTATAAGACTTCGTGAACTATGCAGTTTATTATTAGCCAACAACATTTTGTTTCTAAAGAGATTTTTGTTTTAGAAATCAAATTAGTCTGTCTTCAAAGTCAACCCTTTCATTGTAAAAACTGGAAGCTTATTAATGTTATTAAGTTCATATAATTAAAATATAGGGAAACTAAACCATTGGTCGTATTTTTATTATTACATTATAAATCTGTTGCTTCGACCTTGATTTTTTATTTATTTTTATTTTATTTTTATTTTTTTAAACTAAGAAAATGGTAATTAGAATATCTTCATTTTCTTAGAGGACGAATTTTCGATGAAAAAACTTTTGGTACGTTGTCGTTAGAGCTAACCTTCTTTGTATTTTCTAATTTACTTTCTTTTTTCTAACAACAACCCCCCCCCCCCCCCCCCCCCCGTGGGTGCTGCTCCTCATTTTGGTATGAGGAGTGGAGGGGTGTGTTGATTTCTTGTCAAGTTGTTTCCTTGAGAATGGCAAATACGTGCACTACCTGTTAGAAAGTTTAAAATGATTTCTGAAAGCGTTTATCTGTAGACATTAAAACATGTTTTAATATATATAATAAATAAATAAATAAAATGGATATGTAGATAAGTAAATATATAAATATATATTTATATAGATATAGATGGATAGATAGACAGACAGACAGACAGACAGACAGACAGACAGACAGACAGAAAGATACATAGTAGATAGATAGATACTAATATATAGATATATACTACATGTGAGTGAAAGAGAGCGTGCGAGCGAGAGAGAAAAAGAAAGACGGGTAGATACATACATACATACATACATACATACACACACACCTACATACATACACACACACACATACATACACACATGTTCATACATATACATACATACATATACACACATACATATATATATATATATATATATATATATATATATATATATATACACACACACATACATTATACAGGTATACACACATTCATGTATACACACACATATACATATATATTATGTCATGTATTAAGCGGATTAGTTGGAAAACTCAAAGCAAATAAAGAACAACTGAAAGTTTTTTTTTTACAAAGTGATTACAAGCATACGAAAAAGGTATTCCTGCACACAAAAATGTAAACTATGTACCTGTACAAAACAATGGTTACGTGTGGTTTAATAAATATAATCATGAACAAATAAGATGAATTTAAGTTATAGTTTTAGCATTGAAGGAACTGTCCTGGGTTGGCAGTCATGGCAAGATGATTTCGTTTAACAGAGGCTCAGACTCATCTGTCACGACGAAGTTGGCCAACTCGACGGTTGTGTTGTAATTACCCCAACCTCCGACGGGTGCGCTCAGATTAACAACTAAATGGGTTATACAACGAGACTCGAGTTGAAAAAGCGCTCAGACTAGCAACTGGACAGTCGTAGAAGTCGCGAGAGCAGAAAGTTGGCCAACTTTGTGCTGGCAGTTAGTAGTTTGAAGCTAGCATAAAATTACATGTTAAATACATTTTCGTATTAACAGTCCCAGTGTCTGTATATCCAATGTGTTTGCAGTCGTGTCTTAGTGTGTGTGGCAGTCATGTTTTCATTATACTTCGTAATATATATCTTTTTCGTACGTACCAAATTATTGGAAGGTAAAAATCTGATTTGGGATACTTGAAACACGAAGACAACAACAAACACCTTGTTTAGACACTGAAGGCTGTTCTTGATACAATTTTATATACTTATTACGCAAATTTCTGTCCCTATATATATAGTCTGATGATTTTAACGATTTCTAAATCGTCTTGTTAAGAATTAGTAAGGAAATAATTCTCTTTTTTTATCGCTGTGTCAGGTTTAGTTAACAAATGATTCTTCTTATATATTTCTAATTCTAATTGTTGTCCCATTATGTACTTAAGTGTTGTAGTTTTGTTTTGTTTTATTTATTTATTTATTTATTTATTTAAGTGCAATTACAATATGTAAATATTCTTTTGCTAAAAATGCTTGGATTGGTTCAAATGGTATCATGTGACTTAGAAAAAACCAGGAACGTCAAATTTGCACTACTTTCGACAATGCTTAGAAAAGAAAAGAAATAATTTCAGCAGAATTTCTTTATTCCATATTCAGAAAATAACAGTTTGTGTTATGTGTTAAAATATCCACTGGCACCTAATCAATTTTGTTGAATATGTTTTAAAGGGACATACCCTAGTTTTTAAACACTAAGGCATATTTTTTACTATTAGAGTCGTTTTTAATAACTGAAATCATACTTTACTTAGATTTTATTGTTTAGATTACCCATTTCTGTACATTCGAAGTGCATTTGGTCATCCTGGTGTTTTTAATATCACAAAATGCATTTCTCATATTTTTGAAAACGCACGTGGGTCTGAGAGGTAACAGTTATGGAGTCGAGCTTTAGTCTATTTTCAGGGAGTATTTCACCATTTCAAAGTCACAGACTCTTGTT
Source organism: Gigantopelta aegis (assembly GCF_016097555.1). Taxonomy (NCBI): domain Eukaryota; kingdom Metazoa; phylum Mollusca; class Gastropoda; order Neomphalida; family Peltospiridae; genus Gigantopelta; species Gigantopelta aegis. Next base: position 8,601,854 of record NC_054700.1, on the reverse strand, counting down.
TCACTCAATTGTAACTTTATCCAAATGTGTTACAGGTTTGTAGATTAACTAAACTTAGTGTTAATTTTCCTGGGCTGAAACTAGGATCTAGAAGAAAAACAAGGAAGAAATGTTTTCTTTAATAACGCACTCAACACATTTTCGTTACAGTTGTATGGCATCAGGCATATATTTAAGGACCTCACAGATATAGATAATTAGAGAGGAAACCCGCTGCCACCACTCCATGAGCTACTCTTTTTCTTTTTATTAGTAGCATGGAATCTTTTATAGGCGCTATCTCAAAGACAGGACAGTACATACCACGGAATCTAAACGACAAAATCGTTATCCGTGATCAAGTCCGTATCTCTGCACAATGCAGTCGAATGGGTATTTGGCAAGAAGTGGTTGAGTCTAGAAGGACAGCCACCCTCGGGGAGATCCTCGTAAACCAGACTTCAGTATCCACGTGTATGAACACTCGGGGTACGGGAACGTTAATACCTACCGGCCTCGGTGACGTCGTGGTTAAGCCATCGGACATTAGGCTGGTAGGTACAGGGTTCGCATCCCAGTACCGACTCCCACACAGAGCAAGTTTTAACGACTCAGTGGGTCGGTGTAAGATCACTACACCCTCTTCTCTCTCACTAACCACCATAGTTTGACACCTAATAGTCGATGTATTTTTCATGCTGGGGTGTCGTTAAACATTCATTCATTCATTCATTCTCTCACTAACCACTAACAATTAACAACTAACCCACTGTCCTGGACAGACAGCCCAGATAGCTGAGGTGTGTGCCCAGCACATCGTGCTTGAGCCTTAATTGGATATAAGCAAGAAAATAAGTTGTAATAAAATGAAATAAATACCTACTACAACCCTTTACTTTCGATTCATGAATTAGCATTAATTCGATTCCCTGTGCAATTTAAAATTCAATATAGCGTGAAACGAAAGTTGATGCACGTTAATCCCAAAACGAAACAAACAAAAAGACATCTGCTAAAAAAAAAAATGCGACACATATCTGAACAGATCCGAAATGAGTTCAAATCCGTACAGCTATCCCACCATTATTTTGTGTTCTTTCAGCATTGCGCACCAATATAACCAGTGATGCGGAACGATACATAATACGAACAACGAAATCAGCGAGCGTGCCAGTTTTGTTCGCCAGTTTGTCGTCCTAATCTATTTTGCATGCGAAGTTAACAAAAGTGGGTGAAACTCAAAAATCGCCCCCGATATCTAAACGAATTATAATGTCAGCGACAAAACGAGACCGCGAACAACGAAGTGCCTGCAGCAAAAGCACGTCGTTTAACGACGCTGCACGTGCGGCTGCAAAACTTCACACCGCTGATTGGTTGCCCCCCCCCCCCCCCTCCCCCCCCCTCCCCTGGCAGTTGACATGTTCCGGAAATGAACCAGCTTTGTCAGTTTCGTGCTCAAGTACATTATTTTACCTCTCGTGTCTAATTTAGCGCCCCCTTACCTGTAAAGGGGACAATTCTCGTTTAGTAATTTGTATCACATCTACACGAGATCAGGAAGTCATCGCTAATTTAAGTGATCGTAACTGTAAATTTTATTCTCTCCCTTTTTTTATAGTATAGCTCTTCAATTATAATTTAATTACATTTTCTAATCTATCTTGAAATAAAATACGTTTTCTGTTACGATTATTAAAATAAATAATCCTATGAACTTTTTGTTAATGACAACACTTTTGTAATTTTTAAAAGTGTTGTTAATCTTTTAGATAAACAGCTGCAACGCATCTCAGTTATATTACATTATAGATTTGATTTGGCGGAATTGAATAAATAGAATTCTAGTATAACAAATGCAATGCTGGATTCTTTTTTTCAGTTGCTTGATGCAAATTGTTTCACTGTCAATTTGTAGTAGTTTCATGTACTTAAGTACTTGCTCCTAATGGAAATATGTAGTGGGTTTCCTCTCTTGTTTACGACTATATGTCAAAATTACTAAAGGTATTACATTCAATAGCCGATAAATAATACATCAATGTGTTCTAGTGGTGTTAAACGAAACAAACTGTTTTGTATCGTTAGAACTAGGTCTGCCCAAATGTATATATGGCTGAAAAGACTGGTGGAAGCATCTTCAGAGCTTTCTGGTGTTTTACGGAATATCCTTAACCGGACAGTCAATCTCTGTATCTGATTCAGTAGCCCAAATACAAGCAACAACCACGTGACTTAGCTGCTTCACAAGAACCACAAAATGTCCATTCTTGGAGTGCACTGTTGTTTTGATCAAGCATGATAAACTTGGAGTACACTTTTGTCAGCGGAACGTTAGTTAAATCAGTAATGTTTTACAACTGAATGACATGTAGATGTTTTTTAAATGCTTAGATCAGAGCATGACCATCAAACCTATTTAGCAGTTGAGGTAACCTACCATCGCTGCGTGGCCAGTTTACAATGCTAAATCAAAATAGAAATTACCTTGCTTTTATTTGGTTCGACATATTGTGCATGATGGTTCACACTATATAATTAGCATGTATGCATAATCTCATCACTGCTCATTACTGGAGGAGGCTTTGAGGGTCCACATATGACACGTTATCCAGACAGGAAATTAGGACACCGCCTCAAGTAAGCTACGAAGACGTCTAGGTACACATAATTTCCCTCATGCATGTAAATGTGATCCCCCTTAAGATATACTGGTAGAATGCAGACACAGACATAATGTTATTGATGGTTTACTTTCTTGGCTTTCTAAGACATTAGAATGAGACTTAGATGATGAAAATAACGGAAACGAAAACACCACCGCCCTCTCATGGAAACCTACAATGGTTTTCCTGTCTTCACCAGTTGTGACATCATTTGGATTTCCATCATTTACAGGTCTCGGCAAGTCCTATTTAGGACACCGCTGTACCTTGATATCATTGAAGGTATGGAACCAGCTGAAGAATTTATATGGTGCCAAAGGACGGAAGGCTCAGAAGATGTTTCCACCTACCAATTTGTGTGAATGGTGTAATTACACTCACCATATAACTTATCTTGTATAGATCTTAAAGGGACATTCCTGAGTTTGCTGCACTTTTTAAGATGTTATCGATTAACAAAGACGTTTTAACGATTGTAATTACATATCAAATATATTTTTCTGCATAAAATATCAGTGGTTGTATATTAAATGTGTTTCTGATCGTTCTAATATTTGTACTAGTTTAAATTTAATTTTATTTTCAAAAATATCCAGTTTGGGCTTCTGACAAATATTAAGACGACCAGAAACACATTGAAAATACAGACACTGATATTCTAAACACGAAAATATATTTAATATGCAAGTTTAATCGTAGAAATATGTTATTAATCGGAAACATTTCACAATGCAGCAAACTCAGGAATGTCCCTTTAACAAGCATCGATACTCATTTCTAATAGTGTTAACAAAAAAATGTTTTAGACATTATTACACATACTATTTCGAAATCATTCAGTCGTTGTATCAATATTCCCATAGTTTGCATGTAAATTCTATAGTATATAATGATTCATTATAATCATATAAATGAATAATAAAGCTTATTCAGTACATTTAATAAAAGCCTTCGCCTCATAGATTATAACAAATGAAAAAAAAAAAAAAAAAAAAAAACGTAATGTTTCATAATTTGACTCAAATTACTTTAAAAATTACCTCAAATTACCTTTAATTGTTTATGTATACTTTAATACTATCTGTGTGTGCGTGTGATTGAGCTTTCACAATTTGGTTGTTTATTTTAAAGTGTTCCTACAGTTCGTTTGCATCAAAAGGGACCCGGTAAATTGACAATTAACTCTATAATGAATAAAGTTAAAATTCATATAAAAGTATATTATTAAGTTTTAAACTTATACCAACCCAAATAAATAAAAAAATTAAAAATATAATTTAATGTTTCTTGACAAATTACCATGGAATTGCATAGGTTAAATCTTAATCTTAATAATGAAGCAGACAAAGTAAAGCATACGCAGTTCTACATTTAGTCTTCGTCTATTACATTATCGATTACTTTGATAACAATGCAGCTAAGGTTCCATATATTGGCTGTTCTAGCATGTTGTCGTCACCCCTGTAGTAAAAATAAAATTTAATCTACTTAATTTGATTGTAATTTGTTAAGAAACTTTGTTTTAATTTACATAGAAATATTTAGTAAAGAAATATATATTTAAAGTTCGTATGGATTTAAAACTTAATATGTTTTAATATAAGTTTCAACATTATTTTTATAAAGTTATATATACCTATTCATCAGTTCCCTTTTGACGCAAACGAAATCAAACGATGGGTGGGTGGGTGGGGAGGGGGGCGGGGGTCAGGCTGATTTATGCCCGAATTAAATGAAAATGCCCGAATATGGATAAAAAACATTTATTCATCTTAGCATTACTTTCAAAAAGCTATAGAAAAAAGTTGTAAATGAATCACTATGCATCTTGATATGTGTTACAACTCTTGTGGGTAGAATGATAGAAATACACGGTGAAAAGGTTTCTGGCAAGCCCATGTTGCCAGGATATCTCTGTTTTCATATTGCCAGAATATCTCTTTTTTTCTTTTTCTGGTTTTTTTTTTTAATTATTTATTTTTTATTTTTTATTTTTAAAAATTATTTTAGGGTTTTTTGTTTTTTTCCCCCGAATTTGAGGATTTGGCCCAGTCTTTTGTATGCTTATGAACGGAATACAATACGTAGTTACTAAGTGCCTGCAGTAAACGACAACACGATTCGCTCGTGGCGACTATATAAAAGCGAAATAATGGAACAGGGAAAAACCAGCTGAGATGGTTTGATGAACATAGATGGAATCAGGCCATCGTTATTGAATATTGCCGCGAATTGTGCTCGAGATATGAGAGATAGGACGGCTTTACGGCGACAATCGTCACTGATTCAATACCATCAACCTGCTCCCTGGCACGGAAAATAGCCACACAATTGTTTTGCTACGTTTATTAATATCTTGATTTGCAAGCAGTATTTGATTTTCTAATTACCAGCCTAGTTTCCGATATAATAGTCTTTTGTTCCCTCCCCTCGTTTAATTTCGTAGTTTGAGATATATATCGCCGAGCGCCAATCGAAGCGGCTTTCTGGCTCATGCGCGTTCATGTATTTATCTGTACGTGGTAGGAAACAGCAATTTTTTATTAGTTTTAAATTGCTCAGTAATTACCGGGCGTTTTCCATAAATTTTAATATATTTTCTAATAAACGCTTTCCTAACAAATTATTATTTTTGTTGTTCTTCTTGTTGTAGTAGGAAAAGTAGTAGTAGGAAAATAGCAGTAGTAGCTGCAGCAACAGCAGCAACAGCAGCAACAGCTACAGCAGTAGCAGCAGAAGCAGCCGTAGTAGTATTTAACATTAAGTAATACAGTACATAATATATCGAACATTTAGTAATACAGTACATAATATATTGAACATTTAGTAATACAGTACATAATATATTGAACATTTAGTAATACAGTACATTATATACTGAACATTTAGTAATACAGTACATTGTAACATGAACATTTAGTAATACAGTAAATTATACATTGATCATGTAGTAAAACCGTCTAATAATACATACATTATGCATGTATATTATACATTTACTAATACAATATATTAACACTGAACATCTAGTCATATGGTTCCCTATATACTGAACATTTATTAATACAGTACATTATATATTGAACATTGATTAATGCACTATATTATATATTGAACATTAGTAACACAGTGCATTATGCACTGAACATTTAATAATACTATTCATTACATATTGTAAAACTGTCTAGTAATACAGTACATTAGATATTAAACATTTAGTACAACCGTCTAATAATACAGTACAATATGCATGTATATTGAACATTGAGTAATACATTACATTGTTTATAGAACATTTAGTAATACAGTACACCATATATTGAATATTTAGTAATACAGTACACTATATATTGAATATTTAGTAACACAGTGCATTATATATGGAACATTTAGTAATAAAGAACATTACACATCAAATATTTAATAATACAGTACATATTGAACATTTAGTAAAACCATTTAATAATACAGTACATTAGGCTTAAATATTGAAAATGTAGTAAACATTACGTTATATACTGAACATTTAGTTATATAGTACACTACGAATTGGATATTGAATAATACAGTACATTATATATTATTATTTTAATAATATAGTACATTTTCAATTGTACATTTAATAATACAATGCATTATACATTTTACATTATGTAAAGGAGTATATCATATATTAATCATCTAGCAATGCAGTACATTATGAATTTAGTAACAGTGAACATTATAAATTGAACATTTAGTAATAGTGTTCATTATATATTACACATTTAGTAGTACAGTGCATTATATATTATATTTTTAGTAATAGAGTACATTATAAATTGAACATTTGGTAATAGTGTACATTATATACTGGACATTTAATAATACATTACATTATGAACTGAACATTTAGTAAACAGTACATTATATATTATACGTTTAGCAATAGAGTACATTATAAATTGAACATTTAGAAGTAGAATACATTATATATTGAACATCTAGTAACAGAGTACATCATATATGGAATATTTAGTAATACAGTACATTGTACATTATATATTGAACATTTAGTAAACAGTACATTTTATATTGAACAGTTAGCTATACAGTACATTATGAATTGAATATGTAGTAATACAGTACATTATATATTATTGTAGTAATAGAGTACATTATAAATTGAACATTTTGTAATACAATACATTATATGTTGTACATTTTGTATCAGAGTACATTATATATTGCACAACTAGTAATAGAGTACATCATATATTGAACATTTAATAATACAGTAAATGATATATGCAATATTTAATAATACAGTGCATGTACATTATAAATTAAACATTAGGTAAAACAGTACATATTGAATATTTAGTAAAACTGTCTAATATTACGGTACGTTATGCCTGTATATTGAATATTTAGTAAACAGTCCATTTTATATTGAACACTTAGTAATACAGTGCATTATACATTCAACATTTAGTAATACAGTGCATTATATATTCAACGCCTCATGACGAAATAATATGGGTACAAATTAAACTTAAACAGAAATCACTACTATTATGCGTGGTATACCGCCCAAATACAACACAGATAACATTCTGGGACAGGTTAGACTATTCGATAGAAAAAGCTTTAGGTATATGCGGTAACATTATTACTGTCAGTGACCTCAATCAAGATTTACTCTCGTCAAAACGAAACAAGCTGCACGAGTTAATAATGCACAAACACTTGTTCAATGTAATTGACACCCTGACACGTGTAACAGCAAACAGTGCGACACTTATTGACCCAATTCTTATCACAAATACATGTGAAATCAACGAGAGTGGAATTATACCGTTATCCGCGATTGTTAGCGATCATAAAATAACATACATTGTATTAAAGGGACACACCCTAGTTACGGCTAGTTGTTAACCATTACGGCGTTGTTTTTCGCTATTAAACCCATTTTTTCACAAATAAAATTGCACTTTACTTATCGTTTATTATTTAGAATATACATTTCCATTCACCTGAAGTGTTTTTTGGTAATTCTGGTAATCCTGCCAAAAAATGCATTTTTCGTATTTCTGAAAAACGGACGCACGTTTGAGAAAAAAAACGTTGAGCAGACAAGGTCTAATCTATTTTTAGACGGGATATTTCCATTTCAATGTCACAGACGTTGGTATACCACGTGACCGTTATCATTTTGGTTCGGTTTGTTTTCTCGTGCACGGTTCGCGCAATCAACATCCGATTTGTTGTTGTTCATTTGTGAGATTTTTCTTCACAGTTCGTGAACATTTTCAGTAACAATAAAGTTCAGACAAGTAAGTATCTCAATACAAAACGTTACAAACCCTTAAAACCAATAATTTTGCTAAGTCCTACGATATCTGGAGAGGGGATACAACCAGGACAGAACAGTTGGAACATGTCCAGGAGAGGTGAAAAGAACGCACCCCAAGTCTGTGAAATTTGTCGTGACGTAGGCATTGTTGTGCTTCGAGCGACATCTACCGGTGACATCAGAATACAAACTTTCAAAATTATTTCAAGCAATTGGGACATGGGGATTCCCATGGTATTTATCGATATAAAACCTGCGTGTTCACTCCATTTGATAAAAACGTGATCTAAGTGTGTTACAGGTTTGTAGATTAACCAAATTATAATTTATTTTCGCTGGATGGAACTAGGGTGTGCGGCTTTAAACAATTTTAAATGCACTGCTAGAGCATATGAAAGAGTAATATGGCTTTATAATAAAGGTGATTTCGAAAAATTGAATAAATTAATTATGAATGAACCATGGCAATTAATATTTGAAAATTCTGAAAATGTTGATATTGCATGTGATAAATTTGAAACTGTAATTAAAAATCACATTAAAAATAGTATACCGCATCGCACTGTTACCATTCGACCTAACGATAAACCATGGTTTGATAGTAAACTACGAAAAAAATTACGAATTAGAGACAGACTTCGAAAAAAAGCGCTAAAATCTAAACGACCAACGGATGAACATAAATACAAAAATCAAAGAAACAAAGTTAATACTGTAATATGAAGAAAAAAAAAGCTAAAGAAGAATTTGCTAACTCCCTAGACGAAAAACTAAGAACACTTTGTAGTGAAAATAAAACCACGTACTGGCAATATATGAAATTTATTTTGAAAACATCGATACCACAAACCATTATACCACCACTTAAAGATGCAACATCAGATGTGCCTGTATCATATACGAATTTTGAAAAAGCAGAAACGTTAAACAATTATTTTCTATCAATTTCATCAGTTGATGATGCAAATATTGCACTTCCGAGTTTTGGACAACGTTGCAGGGAATCTTTGGAAACCTTGACAATAACCACTGAAGAAATAATAGACATTATTAAAATAGTAACTCCTAATAAAGCAAGTGGCCCAGATGAAATAAGCCATAAACTACTAAAACGTATTGCCAATTCCATTTCGATTCGTCTTCAATTGCTCTTTAATAAATCACTGACCTCAGCAGAATTCCCTACCAATTGGAAAATTGCCCACGTAAAACCACTTTTCAAAAAAGGAGATAGAAGTTCACCAACAAATTACAGACCTATATCATTAATAAGTTGTGTTGGAAAACTATTTGAGAGAATAGTGTTTAAACACTTGTATAATTATTTCACATTCAATAATCTACTTTATAAATATCAGTGTGCATACCGACCTAACCACAGCACCGTGTACCAATTAATTGAATTGTATAATAAAATTTGTAAATCCCTGGACAATAAAGAATATTTCTGTGCAGTTTTCTATGACATGTCCAAGGCCTTTGATCGGGTATGGCACAGGGGTTTAATCTATAAACTTAAACAATATGGCATGAGAGGCAATCTCTTAAAATGGATTCATAATTATATTTCTAATAGGAAACAAAGAGTGTATATAAATGGAACGTTATCAAATTATGGAACTCTAAAGGCTGGAGTACCTCAAGGATCCGTTTTAGGTCCCTTACTATTTTTGATCTATGTTAACGATATTGCTGATGAACTAGACTGTGTAACAAGGCTATTTGCCGATGATACAAGTATTGGAATATCGTCAAATGACATTTCAATTATAGAACGCGATCTAAACATTAATTTGTTGAAACTTTATGAATGGTCAAACAAATGGTTAGTTACCTTTAACCCGAATAAAACGAATGTATTATTGTTTTCTCTAACTAAATTAATTAATGAACCATGTCTTGTATTTGGTGACACAACTTTAAACAAATCAAAAACGCATAAACATTTAGGTTTAACTTTAGCAGATGATGCAAAATGGTCTAGTCAATTCTAAATGTATGCACATCAGCATCGGTAATGATCTCAGTATTAAGGAAATACAGACTATTATTAAATCGTCAAACTCTAATGCGAATATATAGTACTTTCATTCGTCCCGTCCTAGAATATGCTTCAGAGGTCTGGGATGGCTGTTCCCAATTAAACGCAGATAATTTAGAAAAGGTACAACTAGAAGCTGCAAGGGTAATCACTGGCATGCCTAAATTTGCTTCACGTAATTCGCTATATATTGAAACCGGTCTTACAACACTTAGTGAAAGGAGAAAAACAAAAAAACTGTGTACAATGTTTAAAATAATGAAAGGAATGACTCCCGATTTCTTAACTAATTGTATTCCACAAAGATTAGAAGAAAGGGTTCCTTATATGTTAAGAAATCGGGAGGACATATCTACACCTTTTGCTAGAACCTGCTTATTAAAATCATCATTTATTTATTTATTCAGCAGTTGATTTATGGAATAATTTAAGCCCAGCAATTAAAAAGTGTGAAACAATATCGTCTTTCAAAAAAGCAGTAACACCAGTGGTAAAGTTCCATATTATTTTTCCTGTGGAAAATGAATAGAAAATATATTGCATACTAGATTACGACATGGATGTAGCCCTTTAAACGCCGATTTGTACAGATGTGGACTTACCACAGACCCTTCATGTAACTGTGGATACAGATTAGAAAGCAATATCCATATTTTCTTACAATGTAAACAATATGAACAACAGAGACGGATTCTATGTAATTCCTTACAGCTTTTTCAACCAATAGATTTACAATTACTGTTATATGGTAGAAGCACATTAAGCGATGCCAATAATAAAGAAATATTTACTTATGTTCAAATATATATTAAAAAACCGCATCGTTTTGATTAATAAAGTATTATTTAAATTACCATAAGGATTATTTGTAAATGTGATAGCGAATTTAACTGCACGTGATGTACTATTTGTGTAATCTGTTGTATCATATTTGTTTTTCTTTCCTTCACATTCTTTTGTATATAATACATTTCCTTACACTGGTTATCCTTGAATGTGTACATGTAGTTCATATTTACAGCTATGTAATATAGGTCGCCAAGTATATTGTATGAATATAGAAGAAGGATTCGTAAGTTGTCAAACTTGTGCCCAATTCTTTTGTTCTTTGTACCATAAAATATGTTTGCAATCAATATATTCAACATTTAGTAATACAGTGCATTATATACTGTATGCCTGTATATTGAATATTTAGTAAACGGTCCATTTTATGTTGAACACTTAGTAATACAGTGCATTATATATTCAATATTTCAGTGCATTATATATTCAACATTTAGTAATACAATGCATTATATATTCAACATTTAGTAATACAGTGCATTATATATTTAAAATTTAGTAATGCAATGAATTATATATTCAACATTTAGTAATACAGTGCATTATATATTAAGCATTTAGTAATACAGTGCATTATATATTTAAAATTTAGTAATGCAGTGCATTATATATTCAACATTTAGTAATACAGCGCATTATATATTCAACATTTAGTAATACAGTGCATTATAAATTGAACATTTAGTAATAGTGCATTATATATTCAACATTTAGTAATACAGTGCATTATATATTCAACATTTGTAATACAGTGCATTAAATATTCAACATTTAGTAATACAGTGAATTATATATTCAACATTTAGTAATATAGTGCATTATATATTTAAAATTTAGTAATGCAGTGCATTATATATTCAACATTTAGTAATACAGTGCATTATATATTAAGCATTTAGTAATACACTGCATTATATATTTAAAATTTAATAATAGGGTGCATTATATATTCAACATTTAGTAATACACTGCATTATATATTCAACATTTAGTAATACAGTGCATTATAAATTGAACATTTAGTAATACAGTGCATTATATATTCAAAATTTAGTAATACAGTGCATTATATATTCAACATTTAGTATTCAACATTTAGTAATACAGTGCATTATATATAAAACATTTAGTAATATAGTGCATTATATATAAAATATTTAGTAATACAGTGCATTATATATTCAACATTTAGTAATACAGTGCATTTATATATTCAACATTTAGTAATACAGTGCATTATATATTCAACAGTTAGTAATACAGTGCATTATATATTCAACATTTAGTAATACAATGCATTTATATATTCAACATTTAGTAATACAGTGCATTATATATTCAACATTTAGTAATACAGTGCATTATATATTCAACATTTAGTAATACAGTGCATTTATATATTCAACATTTAGTAATACAGTGCATTATATATTCAACATTTAGTAATATAGTGCATTATATACTGAACATTTAGTAATATAGTATATTATATATTCAACATTTAGTAATACAGTACATTATAAATTGAACATTTAGTTATACAGTACATAATGAAAGAAAGAAAGAATTTTTTTATTTAACGACGCACTCAACACATTTTATTTACGGTTATATGGCGTCAAACATATGGTTAAGGACCACACATATTTTGAGAGGAAACCCGCTGTCGCCACTACATGGGCTACTCTTTCCGATTAGCAGCAAGGGATCTTTTATTTGCACTTCCCACAGGCAGGATAGCACAAACCGTGGCCTTTGTTGAACCAGTTATGGATCACTGGTCGGTGCATGTGGTTTACATTGAGCCTTGCGAAGCACTCACTCAGGGTTTAGAATCGGTATCTGGATTAAAAATCCCATGCCTCGACTGGGATCCGAACCCAGTACCTACTAGCCTGTAGACCGATGGCCTAACCACTAAGCCACCGAGGCCGGTCAGTACATAATGATTTGAATATTTAGTAATACAGTACATTGTGTATCATTGTAGTAATTGAGTACATTATAAATTGAACATTTAGTAATACCGTACATTATATATTTAACAACTAGTCAAATGAATGAAGTAGTAATGGAGTCATTATATATTGAATATTTAGTAACACAGTACATTATATATTTAACAACTAGTCAAATGAATGAAGTAGTAATGGAGTCATTATATAGTGAACATTTAGTAACACAGTACATTATATATTTAACAACTAGTCAAATGAATGAAGTAGTAATGGAGTCATTATATAGTGAACAGTTAGTAATACAGTACATTATATATTTAACAACCAGTCAAATGAATGAAGTAGTAATGGAGTCATTATATAGTGAACAGTTAGTAATACAGTACATTATATATTTAACAACTAGTCAAATGAATGAAGTAGTAATGGAGTCATTATATAGTGAACAGTTAGTAATACAGTACATTATATATTTAACAACTAGTCAAATGAATGAAGTAGTAATGGAGTCATTATATAGTGAACATTTAGTAATACAGTACATTATATATTTAACAACTAGTCAAATGAATGAAGTAGTAATGGAGTCATTATATAGTGAACATTTAGTAATACCGTACATTATACAGTACATAAAGTTAAAAGAGGTATAAAATTTTCGGACATTTTACGATTAATTGTTGTATGCATACCAAACGTAAAACCCCCAGATAGTGAATAGGTGTTAAAGGTGAACTTAGCGACATTCGTAGGGTCAGTTCTAGTACTAACATACACTGCGTTGGATGAGCCTATATTCCCTTCTAGCCTCCCCTGAAGGTGGGGGCAGGGTAGGAGGGGTTTATTTTTTATGTTTATTTGTTTTTGTTTGTTTCTCTCTCTCTCTCTCTCTCTCTCTCTCTCTCTCTCTCTCTCTCTCTCTCTCTCTCTCTCTCTCTCTCTCTCTCTCAATAATTACATTTTGGTATGACCTTAAAAAACCCAAGTGTTTTAAAAATAACAGTTTGGTGTATTTTGTTGGTTCACAAAACAGGCATTCAACTATTACATACTACTAGGAACAGATTAACAAAAGAATAATCAAGAGAGTTTAGCAGGATCATTTTATTTCCATCCAAAATTGTTCACTATAGGTAAGAATTAATGTCTTATTTATTATATCTTGACAACTTACTTTTATATACTGCACATGACAATATAGGGGACGGGATGTAGCCCACCGGTATAGCGTTCTTCAGATGCGCTGTTGGTCTAGGGTCGATTCCCGTCTGTAGACCCATTGGGCTATTTTCGTTCCAGCCAGTGCACCATGACTGGCATATCAAAGACCATGGTATGTGCTGTCTTGTCTGTGGGATGGTGCATATAAAAGTTCCCTTGCTACTGCTAGAAAATGTAGCAGCTTTCGTCTCTAAGACTATATGTTAAAATTATCAAATATTTGACATCAATGTGCTCTAGTGATGCCATTAAACAAAACAAACTTTAACTTTGTAAAAAAAATATAAAATAATAAACCCCATGTTTGTTCTTTTCGAAACACTTTTCGTTTTCTTTTCACGTGAAGCCAAACTGAAATTATTGACCAAAATACACTTTTAGTGGAGATTGGGATGGACGGGGGGTGTATATAAAGGTGTGTAACAGAACCTGGTGGGTAAACACACCTGTCAGACACTGACATGTGTTAGAGACGCATGCGGATATCGCTGACCTTGTGTCGCTACGTGAACGTCACAATAGACGACGTATCGAACATCGAACGGCGTTGTGTCTTCGTTTCGATATTCCGCCATCTACGAAAACACACATGTCGAGGATGCATTCTGTAAACGGGCTCGAGTCGACTGGAAGTCACGGTTTAGTAGGATCTGGTCGATAGCTCGATCAGACGACACGTTTGGAGAGTGGGAAGCAGGGAAATGTTCATTACATGTCTGTTTGTTCAGGACCATCGGTGTTTTCTCTTTTTTCCACCGTGTTTCATTATTAGAAATTTTTAAAAAGGTTATGCGTATCATAACCATCATCATGATAATCATTGTAGTAATTACTGACGGGTTTCCTCTCTTATGTTTACCCATCTGCTGAACTACATGATCAGGTGATGCCCCTCCCCTCGCCAAACACACACACACACACACACACACACACACACACACAGACACAAAGACAGACACACACGCACACCACCACAACCACAATCACAACCACTATCACCACAATCTCACTTGCATCACCATATTGTAACATACTTTAATAATGCAAAATACAAACACAACTATAGTTTTAGTAAACTCGCAATCTCGCCTCACCACCATATTGTGCAACATAATTTACTCATGCAAAATACAAACACAATAACAGTTTTAATAAACTCACAACCTCACTTCACTATATTATAACATCATTTACTAATGCAAAATACAAACACAACTACAGTTTTAATAAACTCACAATCTCACCTCACCATATTATAACATCATTTACTAATGTAAAATATAAACACAACTACAGTTTTAATAAACTCACAAACTCACCTCACCATGTTATAACATCATTTACCAGTGTAAAATACAAACACAACAGTTTTAATAACATACAATCTCGCATTACCATATTACATCATTTACTAATGCCAAATACAAGCACAACTACGGTTTTAATAAACTCACAATCTTGCCTTAACACATGTAACATCATCTACTAATGCAAAATACAAACACAACAACAGTTTTAATAAACTCACAACCCCACCTTACCATATTATAACATCATTTACTAATATAAAATACAAACACAACTACAGTTTTAATAAACTCACAATCTCTCTTCACCATATCATAACATCATTTACTAATGCAAAATACAAACATAACTACAGTTTTAATAAACTCACAACCCCACCTTACCATATTATAACATCATTTACTAATGCAAAATACAAACATAACTACAGTTTTAAAGGGACATTCCTGAGTTTGCTGCCATTTTGAAGATGTTATCGACTAAAAGAGACTTTTTAACGATTGTAATTACATATCAAATATATTTTTCTGCATAAAATATTAGTGGCTGTATATTAAATGTGTTTTTTATTGTTCTAATATTTGTACTAGGTTAAATTTCATTTTATTTCTTAAAATATTGTTTTTTTTCGTACAAACGAAATTATTTGAAGACAAAATCCAGTTTTGGCTTCTTGCAAATATTAAGACGACCGGAAACACATTGAATATACAGACACTGATATTCTAAACAAGAAAATATATTTAATATGTAAGTTTAATCGTAGAAATATTTTATTAGTCGAAAACATCTTACTATGCAGCAAACTCAGGAATGTGCCTTTAATAAACTCACAACCTTACCTTACAATATTATAACATCATTTACTAACGCAAAATACAAACACAACAACAGTTTTAATAAACTCACAATCTCGCATAACCATTTAATGTAACATAATTAACAATTGCAAAATACAAACATAACAATAGTTTTAACAAAATTCATAAATTCAATTTCCCAAAATCTCTTTCAAATTTGTTTGTAAACACTGCCCCGGGGAACAGTACCAAGTTTCAGAACTAACCGATCAAAACTCTAGGAATTCAAAATTTAAAAACATGTAATAAAAATTCAAAAATTCTATATTTTCAGAGGCGGATCTAGGGGCCCCCCTAAATTTTGTAACAGTTATAATTTTATTATATATTAATTTTCTTTTCTTTTTTTACGATCCCCTCCAAACCTCCCCCAAAGTTCCATTGGCATTCCGCCTCATGACAATGGGAGCCCCTGAAATGGATTTTCTGCATCCGCCACTGATTTTTCAAAAAAAAATTCTATTAGTTTGTGAAGAATACACCTGAGAATAGTTAAACTCAGTTTCAGAATTGTCCTATGAAAACTCTAGAAGAAAACTTTTACATTTTCAATGTTAAATTTCTTTTAAAAAATGTTCAGACATTCGCAAATTCTAAATTTTCAAAATATCTCTATTAGTTTGTGAAGACTGCCACAGAAAAACATAGTACCAAATGTCAGAACTATCCGATCAAAACTCTAGGAGAAGCTAGACTTTCGAATTTTCAATTTAAATTTAAAAAACATTTAATAAAAATTATAAATTCCAAAAAAATCTCTGGTAGTTTGTGGAGGGTGTTCCAGAGGTGTTGTTATTGTTATTGTTACTGTTACTGTTATTGTTATTGTTATTGTTATTGTTATTGTTGTTGGTGGTGGTGTTGTTGTTGTTGACAATAAAACAAATCTTTTTGTTGTTTTTATTGTTGTGTTTATTGTTGTTTCTAATAAAATAGTTGTGGTTGCAGTACAAACAGAATCAGGGTACAGTAATAGAGGGATTTGTCCCGATACACACAGATAGCATTTTTTGGTAATATTTTCCGAAGGTGCAGCTGCCCCATTGCCCCACCCCAAATCCCGCTACGTACGACCCTATATCCTGTATGCACGACTCTGCCATCCAACAACACGAAACAGGTTACCACCTGGAGACATTAATAAACTGCGCCATCCTTGGTAATCAACAGGTGTTAATTTTCTACCATTAACCGTGACGTCACTGGACTGCGCATGCCGGTGGGAACCCGCCTCCAGCTCGCCGTGACGGAAAACCAGCGGACACGTGCGCGCGCCACGCTTTACAAACTAATTTATTTCTCCTCGGCAAACAAGCCTTTTCTTTCTCACTCTCCCCTTTCATATCGCTTCCCTGATTGTTCCACGCCGCGAAAGAAACGAGTAACTACAGATCGGACAACAGCGTAATGGGTATTTAATGCATAACGGAAAGTTATGGATGTCATTTTACAAACCTATCAATGCTCGACGCCTCAATATAAAATATCCATCATAAATGGCGGAAATTAAAGCACGGAAGCGGCTGATTTCCACTATCTGCGGCGGTTATTGAGTGCCGCCGCCTTTACACTGTGATATTAAATAGCCGCCGGATTTTATAGGATTTTACCTTATTGCCGACAGTGACGAATAGACGGCATCACCGTTATTGTAACGTACACCGTAAAAGAGCGATGATGGGGGAGAGAACCCGACGGTTACGGAAATTGGAAATAAAGCTCGGATTTTATTGAAAATCGTTATTCACTTGTTGCTCTTTATTCTGCGAGTAATAGATGAGGATATTGCGATCCCGGCTTGTCACTATCAGAGGGCTGGCGGTCACGTGACATCCGGTATGATGGATCGGAGAGGTGGTGTCAAGACATTATACGAGAGGGAAAGGAGATCGCTTGGTAATTTCCGATTCATATTTCTTCGTAATAATTGACGTGTCTTCCACACACGATAGTCGTATTAATACGAACCGTGTAAAAACGCGAACAGGTCATTATTATTTATAATAGAATATTTTCGGCTTCGTCGATGCCTTTAGCATTCTCGTCTGCTGCACCGGAAGTGGGTATTATGTAAAAGGAAATAGTATTTGTTTAACGACACCCCGAAACACATTTTTTGTTATCAGCGCCTAGCACGTGCCTGACATTTAGCAAGTGAAAAAGTATGTAAGAAAAAAAAAGAAAAAAAGGAAGAAAGTATCTAACTGTTGCCGCTATATGGGCTATTCCCGCTGATTACGCTTGAGGTGCGATGGGTAACAATATCAATGGCCTTCACTGGACTTTTGTTTATGTTCCCCATCTCAACCAGAGCCCCATGTAACTGGTACATGTATATCAATAAATGTGTGTGTTATGCATTGTCTTTCTATGGGAAAGTGCACATAAAGGGGCATGGCCATCATGACCCCGCCACTAATAATACCTTTATTCCCCAAAACCTTTTATATTTGCCCGACACACTATGAATAACACGTCTCATAGATGGTGTGGGTGCTACCTTCATTATAAAGTCCTGCCTACGCCAATGTCCATAAACATACGAATGAATGAATGAATGAATGAATGAATGAATGTTTAACAACACCCCAGCACAAAAATACACACCGGCTTTTTTTTTTTTTTTATAAATTTATTGTCCCCAGACACAAGTATGATAGTGTCAGGGTTGGGGGCCCTGATTTCACTACCTTACATCCATGTTATAAGTACATATGAACATTATTTATATATATAATATAGTGTAATTCGAATCAATATACTAATATTAATAAGCATGAATACATGAAAACATGGAGTTCACTAATATGTGGGGTTAACAGTGAAGATAGAGGTAGAGGAAAGATTTGAAGGAAATGGTAAAGGGAGAAAAGAGAAGGTAAGGAAGGAAGAAGGAAAGAAAGAGTGAATTAAATACTTTAATTTCGAAAGAGAAAACATATTTGTATTGAAATACCTCTAGAACATTGTATTGCCATGTCTTGTTTCTAGGTATCTGGACCAAGGTGCCCAATATTCCTCAAATTCTTGAAATTTACAATTTTTGAGAAGTATATATTTTTCAATTTCTATTTTATCTTTTAAAATATTTAAAAAAGCATATATGTTAGGTCCATGTTTCTGCATTTTAGATCTATATATATTGATAATGAGCCAATTAATAAATACCGTCTTGCTTTTTTCCGTCTTTATGATTCCAAACAAGACTGTCTGTTTATCGAGTTGTGTATGTTCACCTTTGTCCTGAATCCATTGTTCAATTTCCTTCCATAAAAGAAAGACTTTAGAGCAGTCATAGAACAAATGCTCCAATGTTTCTGGTTGTCTATGACAAAAATCGCAAACATTTGATTCTATGTACTGTAAATCATGAAATTAATGCGTCATGATATTATTGCGTCCGTACATGAGTGAACAAAAATGCGTATTTTTATTAATGCGTCGGGCAAAAGTCCACATCACATAAAAACCACAGTTGTGTTCTTATTTAATAAGTTATTATATTGTTTGGGCTTCATCTTTCATGTTAAAAGAAGTCAGTAGTTGTTTTGACAGCTACTACATAATCTGAAGCTAATCGCATGGTGGGTCGACCAGGAAGCCCTAATTACTTAAAGTAGTGTAATTAGTATAACTACACCTTATTGTTAAGGGTATGCCTCGCACTTTTGTGTGGTGATTGCTTCTAATTAATCCACCAGTAGGAATAAAAGGTAAACGGGTCGCTATTGCAGGGCACAATATTTCACGCGAACGCAGACGTATTATTCTAACAAATGTTTTAGACTGATTTTATACACTTGATGCGCAGCACAGGAATAGACGTTAACAAATGCAATATATTGCGTCGATGTCTTCGCCGCATTTTTCGCATTAATTACTTGCTCGCATTAATTTCATGATTTTATTTTATATAAGAACGTGTTTGTCGTGATTATTCGATGTAGAATTCTATATTGAAACCAATGTAAAGTTGTATCTTTTAAACATATAAATGGTAAATTATACACTTTTTCCCACTCCTGTAATGATAGTATGAAACCTAAATTGTAATATTTTCTTTGGGAAGTTGGCACTATTGTCGATTTGTTTAAAATATTATACATTTCTTTGCACCCTTTTGTAGTTTTAAAAAATAACTCCAATTTAAAAGGAAATATAGGATTTAAGGTGTTAACCTGTTGGTTGTTGATACTTGACAATGTGCAATGCATAAAGGTTTTAACTGCTTTGATTAAAGATGCATGTTCTAAGAAGTTTGAATGTATGCAAAATTTAAATCTAAATGTTTCATAGGTTAAAAATCTACCATGTTCATCCATTAAATCTTGAATAAATATAACTCCATTTTTAATATAGTTTTCATAATATATAGGTTTGTGGTCAATAGTTTACACATCGGCTATTGGGTGTCATACAACTATGTAAAAACACAACTCGTTGTTTCAAAACGTATCAAACTCGCTTTTGCTCGTTAGATACATTTTAAAACAACTCGTTGTGAGATAAATGGTATTTAACGACCACCCACGTATTATTCTTTATTTATATGTATATAAATGTAAATTCACACAATTTCACACATTGTTTCGAAACTTTGTCTTATATATTCACAAAGTTTTATTAATAAATCCTTATTGTTAAACAATATTTTCATTTTTATTACGCTAGGATTTCTCCAATAGTAGCTACGTAAATATTGTTTTCTAAGATCATTTAGTGTGTTACATTCAAAACCAAAAAATGGAATTAGTCGCCAGTATAACATTAGTTACAAATATTACATAATCTTTCATATATTGGTATATTTAGCCATATTCCTGCTTCAGTTGGTAGTCTTCGATTATAATTCTGTTTCCAAGAAAGAATATTAAAATATGCCTCATATACATGTTCAGTTTTAAATAATCTATAAATAATTGCTTTTGGCGAATTTTCAAGAAAACTGTACCATATATGCATATCACAATTCTTTTTTCTTCTTCAGCGTTCGATTGGTTGTATTATATCCTTTGTCCCGCGAGAGTCGCAAAAAGGGCTGTCAGGCGTAGATCTTTTTGCAGAGCCCCACAGCTTGGCATCCATCGGAGTACTCACAGGCCAGATTTGTTGCCTCTCTCTCTGTTATAGAGTGGACAGGACTACAGGAAGTGTTGTGGTGTTTGGTCATCTTTTCCACAACCACAGAGAGCCGAGGGCTGAATACCAATCTTTTTAAGATGTCCTTTCAGTACGCAGTGACGTCCTCAGGCGAAACGTTGTTGTTTGCGAATATCACAATAACATCGTTCAATCTTTTTTAACAGCCACTTTCTATTTATATTACTTTCAAACTGGTGTAACCAAATATTGCTAAGACCAGCTAAATCTAAAATGTTCTGTACAATACAAATCCATCTAGATTTAAATGTATTATTATTATTATACATGCTGAACAAAAACTTGTATATAATACCTAACTTTTGTTCTTTACTGTCAATATTCCTTTTCCAGTAACTAATAATTCTACTATATATTTAATTGGAAACCTCCCAAGTTCACCATATATCATAAAATTTTGGGTACTTTTTTTTAACACATCCGTTAAATCCGTTTGCAAAATGTCAAATGAACTTAGAGTCAAAATAGCCAAATTTTAGACACCAAATAGCAGAAAGAAGGAAAGAAATGTTTTATTTAACGACACACTCAACACATTTTATTTACGGTTATATGGCGTCAGACATATGGTTAAGGACCACACAGATATTGAGAGAGGAAACCCGCTGTCGCCACTTTATGGGCTACTCTTTTCGATTAGCAGCAAGGTGTCTTTTATATGCACCATCCCACAGGCAGGGTAGTACATACCACGGCCTTTGATATACCAATCGTGGTGCACTGGCTGGAACGGGAAATAGCCAAATGGGCCCACCGACGGGGATCGATCCCAGACCGACCGCTTTACCACTGGGCTACGCCCCCCCCCCCCCCCCCACCCCGCCACAAATAGCAGAAGTCTAAAATGTGCTGAGGTGTCGTTAAATAAATTTCCTTTCCTTTTCTTCTGACAGAGTATTTTATATGCACGTTCCCTCATCACCATTGGAGTGTTATAGCAATATACGTCAAGGCTGTACCCTCCGGGTGCGGGGGGGGGGGGGGGGGGGGGAGAGAGTTGCCTCCTTAAAAAATCACTTTTTTTTTACTCCAGAAAATAGCATACACATCTCAGAGTTTAATTTGTATAGTGTTTATTTGTGTATAAAAATAAAAAGTAGTACCACCCCCCCCCCCCCCCCCCACCCCCACCCTATATGATTTTGATTAGGGTACGGGCCTGTACGTGATTGTTTGATTTTTCATATATGCAACTTTTCTTTTTCTGAAATTTCGACAGTCACAATGATGAATATTTTATATTTAATCAAATTCATATATGTAGGACAACGGAGTATCAATTTGCCGTAGTTTGCAAGGAACTCATCAACAGTATCACTTTGAAACTATCTATGAGCGGGTTATTTTACATTTAAGGGTCTCCTTTTGTCCTACTCGGAACAAAACCTTTAAAAGCAAATGTTTGAAGATTTAATTAATTTATGGAGATAATGTTGTTTTTTGTTCAACAAGACTACTAGAGCACATTGATTTATTAATCATCGGCTGTTGAATGTTAAACATTTGGTAATTTTTAATTATAGTCATCAGGCGAGCGCCTTACAACTGAGTTACGTCCCGTCCTTTAATTTATTAATTTATATAGAGACAAAAGGCTGTATATGTGTAGCACTTGGAATAGATATAAATTATACATGCTTCAAGCATTGTTTTAGTTTTTAAAGTATTTGCAAGAAAGACAAAGCTACCTTTTATGTTGTATGAAATCAGTGCACGATAATTTCTGATGGCGATAACACTCCTGTTTATTACAACTGTTATATATAGTTGTATTTGTATTCATGAGTGTACGAGACATGGGGTAGGGGGGCCCACCCCAGAGCTGGAGCAAATTCTCAAATTCGAGCAACATTGATAGAGATATGCAGACAAAATGAGCCAGCCTGAGAATATTTCACCATGTATTTCCATCTTTCTATCCAGAATATTACAGTTGGAAATCATGTAAAAATGCGTAGTGATTCGTTTGTAACTACATAGCTGTATGGCAGTAATGCTAATATGAATAAATAGAGGATATTTCATGTTTTTTGTTAAATATGATTTATATCTCATCTCGTGAAGTTTGCAATCATATATCACGAGTCGCGCTTGCGCGACGAGTGTGATATGATTGCAAACTTCACGAGATGAGATATAAATCATATTTGACAAAAAACATGAAATTTTCTATTTATTATACATAACTTTTGGCAATTTACCTTTATTTTTAAAATGCCAGCAGCAAAATAGTTCCGGCTTTCTTATACTAAAGATAACACTTTCTACAGTGACGATAACACATTTTAGAGTGAAATAGTGGAATTTTCACTCTAAAATGTGTTATCATGACTGAGTGATTGGAAACATTTTTATTTCATTGGTATTTTAAGATAGTTCACTAAATGTTATATAATAAATGTTGTTATCGAGATTCGGGCATTTTCATTTATTTTGGGCAAAACATCAGCCTTCTTCCTACAAGGAGGGGTGTCGTTAAACAGTAATTCATATAGAACATAATAATATACTATGATGAAGCGTGCTGATAACTTTTCAGACTAAAAACATCTCATAAACGAACAGCAACAAAAGGATACTACACACTGCCCACAAGTAGGCTACTAACAACCTTGTTAAAACTGATTTCCCTTGCCCTTCATTATTTCTGCTTTATAAATGAGCTGGAAACCACGCAATGGAAGATCAAATAAAAGCCACTGGGACGAGACATTTGTGTGTATTATTCCTCTGTAACAAGCAAGGTTCTAGTGGTGGGTTCCTCGCTGGAGTCTGGCCCTCCAGTCATGATTAGGGATGGCCGACAGACAGAGAAAACCACTTTACCATTATTATTCGCCAACAACTTTTAACTAATGCGTAATCACATAACGTTCATCCGAGTTACTTTCAATTTAATTCAAACATGCAATCAAAATTCAAAATGGAGGCTTTGACACCATAACGTGCGTTATTACCCTCGTTGAGGTTGGTGTTGCGGGGAAAAGGCGCCCCTGGCGGGACACGTCGTCGTTGGACGCTTTTATAATTGCGCTTCTTCCAGCTACGGTGGTTTTAATCAAACAGACATTGGTGTGTGTTTGATTTCTTTGGTCACGTGACGTGATTTAATCAAAACGCGCCTCCAGGAGATGAAGAATTCCGACCATGCCGTTCCACGAAGACTTGTTAAACCACGGCACCGAATTAATTGTTACAGAGACAATCGGGTCCTGGGCAGATTCGAGATTTTCTTGATAACACATTTCTGTGTCTTCTTCTTATTATTGTACATCATCATGATCATCGTCAACATCACCATGATCATCAACATCGATGTCGTCAACATCATATCTATCATCATCATCATCATCATCATCATCATCATTATCATCGTTGTCGTCATTTTCATCGTGCTAGTAGTAACTAGTGATCATCATCATTATCACTATCATTAGTGTCAGAACAGAACAGAACTTTACTATATAACATTTAGTGAAATATCTTAAAATGTCAGTGAAATAAAAGTGTTATCAGTCACTCAGTGAAGATAAAACATTTTAGAGTGAAAATTACACTATTTGACTCTAAAATGTGTTATCGTCACTGTAGAAAGTGTTATCTTCAGTCACTGTAAGAAATCCGGAACTATTTTGCTGCTGGCATTTTTAAAATAAAGGTAAATCGCCAAAAGTTATATAATAAATAGAACATTTCATGTTTTTTGGGGTCAAATACATGAAATATCCTCTGTTTATTATACCCAGGCCTTTAAGCAACAGTATATGGGAAAACATGGGCAACAATGTTTTTCGTGGCAAGATAGAACAGGGTTTACAGGAGACTATTAAATAATAAATACTGTATGTGTATAATATATTTTAAAAAACAGAAGAAAGAAGTGTTTTATTTAACGACGCACTCAACACATTTTATTTACGGTTATATGGCGTCAGACATATGGTTAAGGACCACACAGATTTTTTTAGAGGAAACCTCCTGTCGCCACATAGGCTACTCTTTTTACGACAGGCAGCAAGGGATTTTTTATTTGCGCATCCCACAGGCAGGATAGCACAAACCATGGCCTTTGTTGAACCAGTTATGGATCACTGGTCGGTGCAAGTGGTTTACACCTACCCATTGAGCCTTGCGGAGCACTCACTCAGGGTTTGGAGTCGGTATCTGGGTTAAAAATTCCATGCCTCGACTGGGATCCGAACCCAGTACCTACCAGCCTGTATATCGATGGCCTGCCACGACGCCACCGAGGCCGGTATAATATATAAATGCATATGTACAATAATACAATGCCTTGATGGTGTTCTGAATTTATCATTAATTATTGTAATCCACCGACGCCTATTTTACTAGTGGTGAATGATTCTTTAAAATTCAGGGTACTGGGATTTAGATCAAAATATCGTTTTAGGAAACATTTTTGGAGTTCCTTAAAAAAGCCATAAGATAATAAATAATGATATTCATTTTTAATATCAATATTATCATCATCATCATCATCATCATCATCATCATCATAATTTTCATCATCATCATCATCATAATTGTCATCATCATCATCTTCATAATTGTCATCATCATCATCATCATCATCATAATTGTCATCACCATCATCATCATCATAATTGTCATCATCATCATCATCATCTTCATAATTGTCATCATCATCATCATAATTGTCTTCTGAGACACGTGACTTGACTCTTGTGGGTGAGAAAAAAATGGCAAGCGGTGAGGAAAATGCGACTTGTTATTGCGAATATATATATAATTTTTTTTTTTAAACATTTGGGTATTTTTTAAAATTGATACTTCGAATTTATTGTAAAAATACATATCAAACAATGGTAAATTAAATTTTTTATAATCTGGGCTCTTTAATATTTTTTTTTGTAGAAGTGTTTGTTGCTTTATTGAACAAATAATGAGCAAACAAAACAAACACAGCCATGCAATATATATTAATCCTGATAATTCCAAAGTTTTGACGTCATAAATAGAAATTAAATTATCTTTTAGCGATGGTTTAAAAATGCAAGCCATTACTTCAAATCAATGATATTAATAACTACGTTAGCATTTAACGCATCCCCCTCACCCCACCCCACCTCAAACATGCTGTTTTATATGTAGCACGTGACAGGTGCTGCAAGATGGGGGTCGCAATATGTGCACATTAAGTGCCATTATGTCACTTTATTTAACTTTTTATTTCAAAATTGTGCATTGTAAGATGATATTTAACGTTCAATATTCTGCTGACGCTCATTGTTGCACGGGGTGTTGCATGTCGTCTGCTGGATGTCAATCTAACCCCATGCGCTAGATGCACGGGGTGTTGCATGTCGTGTGCTAGATGTCACCCCGAGCCCACAAGCTATGATGAACATTTATCACCACGTAAACATCGAGATAGGCGAGGTGGCTTGGTGTGGATGGAGATGAGGTTCTAAAAGACAAGTTTAACGGTGCAGACCCTAGTTTCAGCCCGTAAAAATGGACACTAAGTTTAGTTAATCTACAAACCTGCAACACACATTTGGATATGGTTATAACAGAGAGAAACTAAAGTCTGCGGTGTTTAAACAGGGAAATACCGTAAAAAAAAAAAACCAGGGCTTGTCTCATTAACCATTACTTCTTAGACGAACGTGCGTTTTTAAAAACTAGAGTAACAAGTAATGGTAGTAATTTAGTTTTTATTAGAGCAATAAACGAAAAAATGATGACCAGGTGACTCCTCTCCTTTTGACATGAACAGGTAAAGTTTCTTTTGTTTAACGACACTACTAGAACATATTGATTAATTAATCATCGGCCATTGGATGTCAAACATTTGGTAATTCTGACTCGTAGTCATTAGAGGAAACCTGCTACATTTTTCCTAACGCAGCAAGGGATCTTTTATATGCACTTTCCCACAGGCAGGAAAGCACATACCACTGCCTTTGACCAGTTGTGGAGCACTGGTTGGAACGAGAGAAAAAAAACTAAAGGAAAAGTTGTAAGACAGTAACCATTGACATAGTAAATGGTAGATCCCAAAAAAAATTCGTTTACCTTTTTCATTCATTTTATTTATACTTGTTTAAGGGTTTATTGCTAATTAAGGTTCAAGCACGCTTGTCCTGGACATACGCGTCGGCTGTCTAGGCTGTCTGTTCAGAAAAAATGAGTCGGTGGCCTTACACCTAACCACCGAGTTGTTAAACTCGCTCTGAGTAGAAGTCGATATCGGAGTGTGAACCCAATACGTACTAAACTTAAAGGTGCTGTATCAAAGTTGCAATAATGGCGTTTTCCGCCAAATATATTTATTGATTTTTGCTTTAAAGCATAAAGTTCATACATATATGCGTCATAATGCCTATACAAATTTACAACCAAATAATTATATTTACTAGTAAAAAGAAATGCATTGTTTATAGTTTATACATATATCCCTATAAAACAAAATACAACCAAACAATTCCATTTACTAGCATGTCATGTCATGTCATAGGGTTTTACGTGCACATTCAGAACAAGCTGTTGTAGCGCACGCCTGTCGTGGGCACAAGAGCCGGCCTTGGCCGGCTCCTCCGTCCATGACAGGAAAGGTGGGGGGAGGGAGAGGAGGGACCGCCTGCACTGGCAGGTGCAAGGGAGCATCAGCAGCCCGATCAAATCGGTAGCAGGCGGGTGCATTTACTAGCAGAAAGAAATGCATTTTAGGGAGGAATCTTGAGTGTGTCACACACATTAACTAGTGACGTCACTGTTTTATGCGTACACAAACTAAGTTTTTTCAATAATTCTTTGCAGATAACTGACAAAGAAACAAAGATTGTGACAATGTTATATTTAGCCTAAAATTATTCGGTAAACCCCTTTTGTCGTCTAGTGCAAGACTTTTTAAAATTATTATTATTGAGTTAATTATGGAAAGATTATGCGTGGGATCGATTATTATTATTGAGTTAATTATGGAAAGATTATGTGTGGGATCGATTAGTTTGTTGTTATTTGTTACAAATAAATGTGAAAATAACAAAATATTGTAGTTTCAACTTTGACATAGGACCTGTAAGTCCGTTGGCATGACCACTACATCGACCACCGAGGTGTTCTTTGTTTAATTAACGACACCACTAGAGCAAATCGATTGATCAATTAATCATCGGCATTTGGATATCAAACATTTAGTAATTCTGACTCGTAGCCTTCAGAGGAAACCCGCTACGTTTTTTCCATTATATGCTTTCCCATAGACAGAATAGCACATACCGCGGCCTTTGGGACGGAAAACGAGAATGGATCAACCGAGGCGGTTAGACCTTACGAACCAAGCACCTCAGGCGAACGCTTTACTGGCTGAGCTATATGGGTGTGGGTGATTTGTGGCATGCTTCCATCAGAGAACTGTTCAAGCACGCCTGTCGTGGACACAACATCTGACTTCGCTAGAGAGTTCTGTCGATGACAGGGAATCACTGAGCTATGTCAGGTCATAGGGTTTTACGTGCACATTCAGAACAAGCTGTTGTAGCGCCCGCGTGTAGCGTGACTGAATCACTGAGCTAGATCCCTCCCCACATAATATAAGAAGTAAAGCTAAGCCAAGACTGCCAACTGTCACGACGAAATTTGCCAACTCGGCGGTTGCGTTGTAATTCTCCCAACTCCCGGGTGTGCTCATATTAACAACTAAACGGTCGTTGGAGTCGTATCAAACTAGCAACTGTACAGTCGTAGAAGTCGTGACAGCAGAAAGTTGGACAACTTTGTGTGGTAGAACTTTGGTAGTCTGAGCCTAGCATAAAAGTGCACGCGAAACTTTTCCTAGTTACTTCTGAGTTGTCAAGTTTTGATGCAAACCCTCGAACATCGGAGGTGCGCATGTCTGGAGTTTGGCTCAATTTTATGGTTTGTCGTAAAGTGATTGATTCGAGTTTCCCAATCCGAGGACCGTTCTCTGTGACAAATCATATTACACAATGTCAATTCTCTATGAATGCAACTATAGAAAGCAAATTTGTGGCGCCGTGGTATGGCGGAGCAAACAAGATAATACCTCGTCGCCCGATTCACGACAAATTAACTGATCGCTGTCGGAAGGCGTCATTTACCAGATAGCTTCCGCTTTGACACATTTAGGCGACGTATGATTAGTTCGACTTGGCAATTATCCCAGAATCGAATGTTGGCGAGTTCGAATAAAGCGGGGTCCTCAAGCGGAACTTATTCATTAGTTTGTTTCCAAAGCTAAAACTCGGATCCCAAAAAGACTCGGAAAAGAGGATCAGGGACGCTAATATCTTAGCCCTTGAAAAAGTCCTGATTGCGCATGACAGGACTTATATTTCCGCTCCATTGTAAGATGTTCTTCGTCAACGCTAGATCAGATCTGAGCCGGTCGCGTTTCATAATTTCCTGGCACCGTGATCTTGCGACTCATAGATATTCTTAATATGGGCAGCGGAAGAAAAAGAAAAGTTTTTCCCACATAATCATATTTACGAAGGAGGATTTTCTCTCTAGCATCTTCCTTTGAGCAGCGTCAGCCTAATAGGATTATAGAAAGCAAATTACTCCATTAAAACCCGTGATAGAGCGGCGACGCTGGGTTCTCATTTTCTGCTTGATTGCTTTAATCTGTGACAATCTTGCAAAGGTTACAGCTTACAAAATTGCCGTGCGAGAAAAATATTGCAGATGTCCACGGAGAAAGATAACAAATAGAAGAAAATCTCGAAATTGAAATTATCTTCCATTTTAATAACCTAAAGGTAAATAGGAATAAGCCACGGAGTTTAATTCCAGGAATTAGTCCTCGAATCAAATCACCTCACACAATTTATGCCCAGACAATTGAATTCTTGTGAAACGCCAAATGAAGCGGTAACGTATTACATACCGCCGACCCGTCTTTGACGGGATGAGAATAGCGCACCTTCTTATGGAACATCCTTATATGGGGCTCTACATCTTTACTACAGGGGCGAGACGTAGCCCAGTGGTAAAGCACTTGCTTGATGCGTGGTCGGTCTAAGATCGATCCCCGCCAGTGGGCCCATTGGACTATTTCTTTTTCCAGCCAGTGCACCACGACTCATATATCGAAGTCCGTGGTATGTGCTATCCTCTCTATGGGATGCTGCATATAAAATATCTTTTGCTAATAATAAAAAAAAATGTAGCGTGTTTCCTCGCTAAGAGTATACTATGTCACAATTACCAATGTTTGACATCCAATAACCAATGATTAATAGCCTAAATCAATGTGCTCTAGTGGTGTCGTTAAACAAAATAAACTTTAACTTTAGTACCGGCCTCGGTTGTGTAGGGGGCCGGAATGTAACCCGGTGATAAAGCGCCCGCCTAATGCGCGATCGGTTCAGGATCGATCCCCGTCGGTTGGTCCATTGGGCTATATATCGTTCTAGCCAATGCTCAGCAACTGGTGTAACAAAGGCCGTGGTATGCGCTATCCCCTCTGGGATGCTGCATATAAAATATCCCTTGCTGCTAATAGAAAAGAATAGCCCAATATCTGTGTGGTCTTTAGACATATGTCTGACGCCATATAACCGTAATTAAAATGTGTTGAGCGCGTCGTTAAATAAAACATCAATTCCTTCCTTCGATGATAAAGTGGTTAAGCCACCGGACTTAAGGTTGGTAGGTACTGGGTTCTCCTCCCGCTACCGGCTCCTACCCAGAGCGAGTTTAACGACTCAGTGGGTATGTGTAAGACCGCTACCCACTTCTCTCTCACTAATTACTAGCCACTGTCCTAGACACAACCCAGATAGCTGACGTGTGTCCCATGACAGCATGCTTGAACCTTAATTTGAAATAAGCACGAAAATATCTATAAATCAAATGAAACGAATACATCTTTACAGAAAAAAGCAACGACAACCTCATATGACAACTTGTACATCCTAGATAGCTGACGTGTGTGCCCATGACAGCATGCTCGAACCTTAATTTGAAATAAGCACGAAAATATCTATAAATCAAATGAAACGAATACATCTTTACAGAAAAAAGCAACGACAACCTCATATGACAACTTGTACATCCTAGATAGCTGACGTGTGTGCCCATGACAGCATGCTCGAACCTTAATTTGAAATAAGCACGAAAATATCTATAAATCAAATGAAACGAATACATCTTTACAGAAGAAAGCAACGACAACCTCATATGACAACTTGTACACGTTTATTGCTGAGAACGGTAATCCCATTCCAGCTCTCCAAACATTCATACAATGCAGTCTATATGAATTGAAATCATCTGCATTGTTTTATTAAAATTAACCAATGTGTTTCTTACACGTCTTCATCTGACGTACATAATTAATTACGACGAATACCGGTAATGGCTTCCATGCCATACATACATACTCTTTAAAGAGAAAATAGAATTTGAAAGTTATTTAACATCCTAAATAAGATAAATTATATTACTTTTCTCCGATTTCGTCTATCTAGTCATTTCTAACCAATTAAGAAAGGTAGATAGATGATCAAGTGTACCGAAGGACATGTACATTATGTAATACAGACGATATCGGAGATGAGTTTCATTATCTATTGATATGTAATAAACTCAAAGAAGCGCGAATGAGACTGCTAAACACATATTATTTTGTGAGACCTAACGTGATCAAAATGAAAGAACTCTTCAACTGAAAACGTGTCAGTTCTCTTTCAAAAACTGTGTGAATTTATTAATATTATATATAGTAACTTTTCCTCATGAAAACCTATTTCATTTTGCTTCATTTTCTGTTGGGGTTTTTTTTTTTTTTTTAATGTGTATCTATTTATGTTTATATATAGTACACACACACACACACACACACACACACACACACACACACACACACACACACACACACACACACACACCACGCCACACACACACACACAGCAGAGATATGACTTGCAATCGACGTATGTGTGTATATATATTTATTTGTTATATGTATACAATCCTCTGATGCTACCGGTTGGTGGCCTTGAGGGAAATAAAGATTTGCTGTTGTTATGTTGTTCTGTTAAATGCTGGCGGATAGGGAGGGGAGAGGTGGTAGTATTAAATAATGCATTATTTTTACATTGTCACAACAGGCAGGGCGGATGCAGGGTTTTTGTAGTAGGGAGGAGTGCAACGCTTTAAAAAGGCATCAAACAGTATTCAAAAGTATACTATAGTACACTAAAGTACTAACATGTATTAAAAACCAATAAATGCATTATGTTCGTCTACTAAACACAGGATTTTTAGGGGCACTTTGAATTTTAATCTTTCTCTCTCTCTCTCTCTCTCTCTCTCTCTCTCTCTCTCTCTCTCTCTACGCACACCATAGGCCAATCACCCATCTTTTTTTTCTACATATTTTTATATTTTCCTGTCGGCCCATAACAGGACAGTGTGGGTACCCTAATATAACATCCTTGCTACGCCAATACCTACACACCCAACCTCTTGATAAACAATTTAAAAAAAATCAAATACTTACTTCTACTGACGTATCCCTCACCACGTGTAAACAAAAATATCACGGAACAGCACAGTAGTTAGCTGTCGTCATTAGGTAGTATTAGATCCATGCACAGATATTTTACTTTTATACACATTTAAAATAAATATGATAATAAATTTCAAACAGCGATCATGTTCGCGAATACATTTTCAGAAGAATGTATGTAGTATCGCTAATATAAACATAAAACGTCAAAGCATTGTTGTCGTCACGTCAAATGAATGTTTTTATGGTAAAGTTTCCGGCAATTTTCGTAACTTAACGGAAATAAAATTATTTAAGTTTCTTTCTTTTATTATTATTATTATTATTATTATTATTTTTATTATTATTATTATTATTATTTTGCGGGGGTGGGGGCGTAATTCAAGACACTTCACAAGAAAAGTTATTGTTATTATTATCATCATCACCATCATCATTATTATCATATTATTATTATTATTATGTGGAGGGGGGCGTAATTCAAGACACTTCACGAGAAAAAATTAATATTAGGGCGTAGGAAGGTGCCAAAATGTGGGGGTGGAGCACACATATACTATATATAAACCATTGCTGCTGCTACTAGATCAAGAAACGTGGAGGTACATGCCCCCTTGCCCCCCCCCCCCCCCCCCCCCCCGCTTTCTACACCAGTGTCTAAGTATGAATGAATTCTCCATTTAAAAACCGATAAGCGGGCTGCTATTTCAGTTAGCTGTTTTACAAAATAATAACAACATGACCACATACTTTTATGTTGTATGATGTCAGTAAAGTACGTTTAACATCCCACCCACCTCACCCACCTCACCCACCCCACCCATGTTCGCATTTTGTACGTCCCGTCGCTATTCCCGGACCATGGATGTACGTGCTTACATCGATCTGATATACAAAAACATAGGCCTATATTAGATAAACGTAGAAACCCCTCCTGCTGTTACGTTCTTTGTACGTTGGTGTCCGAACACTCCACCACCGCCACAACCCCCCCCCCCCCAACAAAAGATCGCTCTTCTAGGGGTGGAGGTGGGGGGGGGGGTTCGACTGGTACACCAAAGGCCGTGATATGTACTATGGCAAAATATATTTAAAGGGTCATGGTTTTCAACTACATCGGCGAGTGTTTATGATTTGTTATGATATATACCAAAAAACGAAGAAGTAGATTTAGCATATTTTTAATGGTAATCCTGATATGAGTGTTTTCTTAATTTGTTGAGCCTAGACTAATGTAATCGAAAATATTTAGGGGTCACGGCGCGGTTTTTTAAAAGAGGGGGGTAATTGATCCCTGTGACACCCCCACCCCAGGATCCGCGCCTTCAAGAAATCGCATATATATATATATATATAACGGACATCAATCAGTTTCGCTTCAGTGCGTGTACATTTCAAACGTACTTGATTTCAGCTGGAAATGAGTTACCTTTCGACTCATTAGCACGTATATTAAACGGCAAGCATGGTAGAGACATTTATTATTTGTGATTGAAAACCATAATTTCTGGGTAATGGCCAAATGCCCACCTGTGCAGTTATTAAATAGAGAATTGAGCGCATTGTTTTCACGACCTGCAATTCAGGTTTTTTAAAGTATTGTGTTTCGATATGTTTTATGCTTCGGACAAAAATACAGATAAAAAAAAAATAGATGAAAAAACGACTTCAAAGTCACACGGTGTAAATGACAAGAGGAATTGTAAATTGGATTTTTATTTCCTGATTGTAAAGTCGCTGCTTGTTTCATTGTGAAATGACAATATCACAGCGAGGGAATCACACACTTAATAATAATATAAAGTATAATACAACAATCTATTCTCTACAGTTAGTGGAAATTACATTGTAGATGATGTGAGGGTTTTGGGGTTTTTCCAGGTGGGCTTGTGCAAGCGTTTACTTTTAATTCCGTTTATTCTTACATAGCTGACCGGCCTCGGTGGCGTCGTGGTAGGCCATCGGTCTACAGGTTGGTAGGTACTGGGTTCGGATCCCAGCCGAGGCATGGGATTTTTAATCCAAATACTGACTCCAAACCCTGAGTGGGTGCTCCGCAAGGCTCAATGGGTAGGTGTAAACCACTTGCACCGACCAGTGATCCATAACTGGTTCAACAAAGGCCATGGTTTGTGCTATCCTGCCTGTGGGAAGCGCAAATAAAAGATCCCTTGCTGCTAATCGGAAGAGTAGCCCATGTAATGGCGACAGCGGGTTTCCTCTCAAAATCTGTGTGGTCCTTAATCATATGACTGACGCCATATAACCGTAAATAAAATGTGTTGAGTGCGTCGTTAAATAAAACATTTCTTTCTTTCTTACCTAGCTGAAAACACCATCAGTGTTAGTGACTACAGACCCACAATGCAAAACTGGGGGGTTTGGGGGGGGGGGGGGGTCACTTATGCCATATGGTAGCAAAACTATATATTTTATTTAGTTTGAAAACGAATACACAGTTTGTTTTGTTTAACATGACCACTAGAGCACATTGATTAATTAATCATCGACTATTGGATGTCGATTTGGTAATTCTGACACGTAGTCATCAGAGGAAACCCGCTATATTTTTCCTAATGCAGCAAATGATCTTTTACATGCACTTTATCAAAGACAGGAAAGCATACCACGGCCTTTGCCCAGTTGTGCTGTACTGGTTGGAACGAGAAAAAATCAGTTGAATGGCTCTACCGAGGTAGCTAGATCCTGCGGCGCAAGCACCTCAACCGACTGAGCTAAACCTCCCATCGCCCCCCACCACTACGAATATACATAGTGACATGAAATAAAGTTTTCCTTTAACGAGATCATTAGCAGGCCCGTAGGAACCGGGGTGGGTGGGGTGTGGGTAGGACGAGGACAAAAATGGTTGGGGCTTGTTTGTCCTGTATATAAATAAATATTAAAATCTGGCTTGTGCCCCCTTACTAGAGACTGTGCCCCCTCCAGATATCGTTCCTATGGGCTGACTATAGTACATTGATTAATTACTTAGCTTCTAATGAATGTCAAACAGTCTTCAGAGGAAACTCGCTACATATTTCCATCAGCAGCAAGCGATCTTTTATATGCACTTCTCCATAGACAGGACAGCACATACCACCGCCTTTTTAGTAACTACAGATATACAATGTACTGGATAACATAATTGACTTATACACGTATCTGATGTTTGGTTGTATAAAAGTAAATGCTATTTACTTTAAAAACCAATACACATTGTAAAATGAAAATAGTTGTAGTTTAAAAAATATGTTGAGACGTCGTCAAACTAAATTATTTTCATTCTCTTTTTCATCTCTCAGTTCCTAATTACTGCTGCCATGTTCTGTCTGACGTGGAAAACGTCGTTTCCAGTGATGTTTCATCTAAATGCAAATCATACGTCGCACCGAACGCTCGAGGCCAGAGTTACTCTATCAGTTGGACGTTTGACGTTTTCTACTTCATTACCATTTGCAGTTGACACCTTACAGCGTTTGATTCACAGAGCCAAACAGCCTAAACACTGGTTCTGGTGTTAATATCGAAGCCTTATCAGATGCTAACAACACCAATATGATATATCAGACACACTTGATGACACAAAACAAAGAGTGGTATGTAACCTCTTTCTGCCATTTCGACGATTCACAGGAAGCGGATTCAGAGATTGGGTCATGGCTCTTTGAGAAATAAGGCAGGCCTGTATGAATTGGAGGGGCTGTGCTCCCTAACACCCCCCCCCCCCCACACACACACACAAACACAAACGGACACACACAAACACAAACGGACACACACACACACACACACACACACACACACACACACACACACACACACACAACTCGAGGACGAAAATGTACATATTTTTATCCAACTCTATATAAAGAAAGGTAAACATATGGCTTGTTCACACACGAACATACGTACATAATACGCACACACACACAAACTATGGAGGCAGTGATCCCTCACCAGAGGTTGTACCCCTCCCACTCCAAATATCGTTCATGTAGAGTACGCGTATACAGACCGTCTTTTGAGTAACAGTAAACTTATAATATTAATTATATTTTACAATATACAATATACAAAGAAAATTAAAATGTAAAAGAGAGAGAGCCAGTACCGGGGTGCGAACCTGGGACATACCAATCAAAAGGCCGACGGCTGAACCACTACGCCATCAAGGTCGGCTTAGACCTCTTATAATACAATAATATCAGACGCTACTAGTCAAAGTTCAAACACGTTTGTCATGGGCATGTGCATTCAAGATTCATGCATGTCCACCCTGGGTCTAGATTCTGGCATTGGCAGCGATTGATCCCAGGGCGGATGGGGAACGATACTCCCTACACTTCTCTGCTGTTGGCACCACGTTCCCAAACAAAGTGACTTAGCACTGATGACCTCTTCCTCTAACGGTGGGGGTGAGGGAGGGGGAGCGAGACATAGCCCAGTATTAAAAAAGTTTTTGTGTAACACCACCACTAGAGCACATTGATTAATTAATCATTTTTTCTAATGCAGCAAGGGATCTTTTATATGCACCTTCCCATAGACAGGAAAATACATACCACGACATTTGCCCAGTTGTGGTGCACTGTTTGGAACGAGAAAAACCCAATCAGTTGAATGGATCCATCGAGGTGGTTCGATTCTGCGACGCAAGCACCTCAAGCGAGCACTCAACCCACTGAGCTAAATCCCGTCTCCTAGCCCAGTGGTAAACCATTTGCTTCGTGAGCGGTCGGTTCCAGCAAGTGCACCACAATTACTGTAACAGCGGCCGGTATGTACTACCCTGTCTCTGGGATGCTTCATGCAAAACATCCCTTGCTGAATATACCCTTGCGTGGCGGCAGCGGGTTTCCTCTCATCATCTGTGTGGTCCTTAAATCATAATGTTCGACGTCATATATAACCGTAATTAAAATGTGTTGAGTACGGTGTTAAATAAAACATTATTTTCTTTCTTTTCCTTTCACTACATTTCTCTAATTAGCTGTGGGAACCACGTGGCCAGACAAAAGTGATTTCTAGCACTTATGACCTCTTATTGTAGGTATCTTTTAACTATTTGTTGGAAAAACGTGGCCTAACAAAAGTGATCTAGCACTTATGACCTGTTCCTGTAGGTGTCTCCTCCTTGGGTTTCCGCGCACCCGATCATTATTTCAGAGGCGAGAGAATAATCAAGCTGTCAAACGAGGTACTCGGTCAATACATGACATTTAATATGCCAGAATATTCAGCAATATCTCTTGACGGTTCTGACATTTGATACGATCGAACTGGGTGGTTAACCCACGGTTCAGCAGACGACTTCTTGACTGGGTATGGGGTTTCCAGCAAGGTGTCACATTCTCACCTGTGGTTCAATAGAATTTATTTGCCTATTCTCACATAACGTCCCGTTTCGAAAGACTCGTGCGAAATCTATTATTTCAAGCACGGGTGTTTGGCTTTCGTTTTAACTTTGATGGCCATTAGTGTATCCAGGGGTGTTTTCCGTTTATCAAAGTGATTTCAAGTGTTCAAATATTGAATTTGATAATAACTGACACGATGATGACATGCCATATATTCTAGAATACAATATATATATGAGTTTAATATTATTTTATTATTATTAATTATACTTTTATTTTATTTTATTTAGTTAACGACGCATTCAACACATTTTATTTACGGTTATATGGCGTCTGACATATTGTTAAGGACCACACATATATTGAGAGGAAACCCGCTGTCGCCACTTCATGGGCTACTCGTTTCGATTAGCAGCAAGAGATCTTTTATATGCACCATCCCACAGACAGGATAGCACATACCACGGCATTTGATATACCAGCTGTGGTGCACTGGCTTCTTAATTATAAATGCGTATTCTTTTCAGAGAATATGAGCTTTATTGTATTTTACTTAATGGAGAAAGTACGAA
The DNA here is from genome assembly GCF_016097555.1 of Gigantopelta aegis. NCBI lineage: Eukaryota > Metazoa > Mollusca > Gastropoda > Neomphalida > Peltospiridae > Gigantopelta > Gigantopelta aegis. The sequence goes on along the minus strand of NC_054700.1, from coordinate 8,563,024 downwards.
GAGGTGAAAAATAATTCACGAGCCCCATAGGGGCGAGTTAATTTCTTTCTTTCTTGAATCTACACTTCTGAGTGCATTATCCAGCTAAATGAACTTCTATTTTATCTTTTTTAATGAAAGTATTGGTTAAAATGGCAAAGAACATTTACAAAACTAATAACCCAAAACAATCGGATCATTTTGGACCTAACCTAAACGATTCAGTCGGAAAATTCTCAGTAGTGGATGGATGGCATTAAAGGGACATTCCTGAGTTTGCTGCAATTTTAAAGATTTTATCAACTAACAGAGACTTTTTGACGACTGTAATTACATATCAAATATATTTTTCTGTGTAAAATATTAGTGGCTGTATATTAAACGTGTTTCTGATCGTTCTAATATTTGTACTAGGTTAAATTTTATTTTATTTCCTAAAAAAAAGACGAAATCCAGTTTGGGTTTCTTACAAATATTAAGACGACCAGAAACACATTGAATATACAGACACTGATATTCTAAACAAAAAAATATATTTAATATGTAAGTTTAATCTTAGAAATATTTTATTAGTCGGAAACATCTTACAATGCCCCTGCGTGTGCTGTAACCTCACCGTGGTGCAGGGGTGTAACATTTTCTTTGAAAATGACCAATACAGCACAAAATTGAAGTTTTGAGTAAAATTCAGTATCCATAAAATTCTGTGATATTTGTGTTTTTGCACAGTTCTTTACACTGTTTTTGTTTAAGTCTTGAATTTTTATATTGATGTTAATCATCACTTTATTTATTTGCATTACCATAGACTGACACCCAATAGCCGATGTATTTTTCGTGCTGGGGTGTCGTTAAACATTCATTCATTCATTCATTCTTACAATGCAGCAAACTCGGGAATGTCCCTTTAACCTTGATGCACGTGTTAAACGTCTAATCTCCGATTTCCGATTTAGTTTTCGACAATCTTCGCTGTATTCCGCCAGAATATATTACTATCACTAATATCAGGCTTTCAAGATTTACACTATGTATTTATTTGATGATTCAGATGTTTAGCCTCGTGGACATTGTACTTGTTTACAATGAATAGGTTGTGTAAGTCGTTGGTTCGAATTCCCGATCTGAGCGAATAAAAAGTTCCAATTTCTCAGCATATTGCGTACGGGCTTCCATTTTTTTTTGTAGGAGGCAGGCTGGCTTTAGCTCGAATTAAAGGAAAATGCCCGGATCAACATAACAACATTTATTCATATTAGCATTACTATCAAACAGCTATATGGGGGTTGCAAATGAGTCACTATGCATTTTTACTTGGATTACAACTAATTTTGAGGGTAGAATGATGGAAATATATGGTAAGAAGGTCTCAGGTTAGCACATTTTGCTCGAATATCTGTTTCTTTTTCCCCCGAATTTGAGGTTTTGCTCCAGCATGGGGGGGGGGGGGGGGAGGGGGAGAGAAATAGCCTAATGGGCCCACCGACGGTGATCGATCCCACACCGACCGCGCATCGAGCGAGCGCTGTACCATTGGGCTGTGTCTCGCCCCAATCTGTAGGAGGAAGGATGTAAAATGGACACCAAGTGTAGTTAATCTACAAACCTGCAACACACATTTGGATATGGTTATAACAGAGAAAATCTGAAGTCTATGACCGGCCTCGGTGGCGTCGTGGTTAGGCCTTTGGTCAGCAGGCTGGCAGGTACTGGGTTCGGATCCCAGTCGATTCATGGGATTTTTAATGCAGATACCGACTCCAAACCCTGAGTGAGTGCTCTGCAAGGCTCAATGGGTAGGTGTAAACCACTTGCACCGACCAGTGATCCATAACTGGTTCAACAAAGGCCATGGTTTGTGCTATCCTGCCTGTGGGAAGGGCAAATAAAAGATCCCTTGCTGCTAATCGGAAGAGTAGCCCATGTGGTGGCGACAGCGGGTTTCCTCTCAAAATCTGTGTTGTTCTTAACCATATGCCTGACGCCATATAACCGTAAATAAAATGTGTTGAGTGCGTCGTTAAATAAAACATTTCTTTTTCTTTCTAAAGTCTGTGATGTTTAAACAGGGAAATACCGTCAAAAATAACTTGAGCTTGTTTCATTAACCATTACTTCTTAGATGAACGTGCGTTTTTAAAATCTAGGGTATGTGGATGATGAATTTTAATGATGATATACCAGTCGCGAGGCACTGGTTGGGATAAGAATTTTTTTTTTTTTTTTTTTTTTTTTAAATTACTTTTTCTTTCCTGTTCCTTTGTTAAGTTTAGGTTTGGACTAGCCTGAGACAACTGGCTCGGAGGATCGAACCCCTTTGGCGGACCCATTCTCTGACTGGCATTTTCCTGATCACAGTCCGTGCCACGCGACCAATATATTAAAAGCCTGTCTGTGAAAAAGTGCCCTATTGTAGTGAGTTTCCGAATTACCATTTTATAAATTCATTATTCAATGTGTCCCAGTGATGTATTCAAAGAAAACGGATTTTAACTTGTATCTTTGACATACAAACACACACGCACACGCACGCACGCACAATATCGCTTATTTGCGCTGTCTGTCATGGAGAGGTGTTAATGAAAAATCGGTGTAGTGGCCTTTGACCCCTTAACAGCGCGCGACTGGTTCGCGGTCGGTCTGGGATCGATCCCCGGCGGTGGGACCATTGGGCTAATTCTCATCCTAACCAGTGCACCAAGACTAATATATCAAAAGCCGTGGTATGTGTTATCTTGTATGTGGGATGGTGCATACAGACGCCTTGCTACTAATAGAAAAATGAAGCGGGTTTCCTTTCTAAGACTTATGTCAAATTACCAAAATTATGTTTGACATTTGACATCCAGTAGCCGATATATCTTGTTTGACACCCAATAGCCGATCGTTATTTTTGTGTTGGGGTATCCATTCATTCATTTTAATAGCCGATCGTTATTTTTGTGTTGGGGTATCCATTCATTCATTCCAATAGCCGATCGTTATTTTTGTGTTGGGGTATCCATTCATTCATTCCAATAGCCGATCGTTATTTTTGTGTTGGGGTATCCATTCATTCATTCCAACAGCCGATCGTTATTTTTGTGTTGGGGTATCCATTCATTCATTCCAATAGCCGATCGTTATTTTTGTGTTGGGGTATCCATTCATTCATTCCAATAGCCGATCGTTATTTTTGTGTTGGGGTATCCATTCATTCATTCCAATAGCCGATCGTTATTTTTGTGTTGGGGTATCCATTCATTCATTCCAACAGCCGATCGTTATTTTTGTGTTGGGGTATCCATTCATTCATTCATTCCAACAGCCGATGATTTTATACATCAATGTGCTCTTGTAGTGCCCTTAAACAAAACAAATTTTAACTTTGTTTTAGCCTTTACCGTGAAGAGCATAAACCTTTCTTGTTTGTTTTGGTGGGTTTTTTTTTTTTTTTGTTGGGGTATTTTTTTCTTTTTTTTTGGTGCTTGTGTGTTATTTTGTTTTGTCGTGTTTTTTTTGTTGTGCCTTTTTTTTTTTTTTTTTTTTTTTTTTTTGTGTTGTTTGTTTTTGTTAGTTGTTGTTGTTTTTTGTTGTGGGGTTTTTTGGGGGAGGGGGTGTTTTGTTGTTTTTTTGTGGGGGGGGGGTGTGGAAGTGAGGTGGGGGAAGGTTTGCTCGGTCTGGCAGTAGACGACACAGAAGTTAGAACATGCGTTGTATTTTGACATTGTCACACTCACCAGATTCAGACCCAAACGCAGGCCAAGATCCAACTTCGGTGTGTCTTGGGTCTAAAACTCGCCCTGCTTGGGGGCCGGCACCGGGATGCGAACCCTGTACCTATCAGTATTTTTTAAGAGTGGATGGTCTAACCACGACGCCGGTTATGCCCGTGGGTAGGTAATGTTAATGTAGGGCAGGTGAGTTTTCCACAAATCTCACAGCATCATCACATCTGATTTGATATGACAAAACAATGAGATCGCCCGTGCATGAATTTTCGACGATCTTCTAATATCACAGGTGTTTGATACTGTAATGTGTATGCATGATGGCTATTGTAGACCTACGTTGATCAGATGATAACGCGCAAATAAAAACTCGTCACAAATTTTGTCTTTGATATGGTAATGACGGCAAAATGTGTTAAGCCGAAACCGAAATGGAGGCTTGAGATGCGCCTAGTTTGAAAGAAAATCAGCAGTAATTGATCATCTAAGCCTTAAAGCAACATCAGGTGGGAATTTTAAATTTAGACGTTTTCAAAGTAGGAATAAAATAGGTTCAAGCCAAGACTAAGGGCTTAGGACAACTCCAATGTGCGTCAAAATGGTTTAGTAACTCTAGGAGCTGTGACCTCGAGCCAATTGTATTTCATACTGGGACCAGGCGTTAATCCATGGGGGGGGGGGGGGGGGGGGGGTGCCAAGAGACACCCCCTTTTTTACACGTCAATAAAATATATAATAAAAGCCTGTTCAAACACAATTCACCAAGTTCGGCGCCCCCAACCCCACCCACAGACCCTTCACAAATCTCTGGATCCGCGCCTGGGGGCCATCCACAATAGGCGGAGGAAGAGAGAGGGGTCAACAACACCATATATGAGTCGTGGACTGTAGCAACAGGAAAATATTAAAGATGGTGGGGGTAAAGGTGTGATTAGGGAGGGGCCATGCCCCCACCCGCGACTACGCTGGTGGATCGCGCCACTAACACGCGTGGCCTAACAAAACGGTTGTCTGTTCACAAACCCGCATAACAGGAACACAAAGATCATCGGTGAACTTCAAAGGACTGCTTTACAGTCTCTTATTTTACTGCGCAAAATTTCATATATTATGGGAAAAAAACTCTTTCAGTCAATTTCGGCAGAAAACCAAGATGACAGTTAACATTCATAATAACCGGCACCTTCAGACACGGGGCGTGATAAAGGGCGTGTCACGTTTTTTATTTATCAAATTTTGATGCGGCAGAAAGGTCATTTAGCATCTGTGTCAAATAAAGTATATAGCCCAGCATTCTAGGAGCGAGTCTGAATACAACGGTAAGACACCACGTATGCATGTATACGCGGTGCAGCCATATTGCCGAACTAGTCGATAAATTGCGCTTCACTGCACTCGCGATTTACATCGATAGAAACAGAAAGGAGAACATAATAACCCTTCCGCAGGTTTTCAAATGCAGGTGCGTGACCAAAAGGAACATGTGCAGTTTGCGCATATCAGTGTACACGCGGGTGTCTGCACCTCTCTTCGTTATCATACCTTTTCTTTGTGTATTTTAATATAAAACACGTTAATTAAAAATAGTTAATAGAAACATAATTAATGTTATCTCTCATCAAGAAGTCACATAAATTAACATGAAATTGTATCTTTTTTTTCTTTAAATTTAATAGAACATTTCTTTAACAGCACAAATTTTATGACTAGACGGGGCATTACAGCGTCTGCTTCTGCGGAAATAAAATTATATTTTATCGTTTTGTTATACCTGAATATTTGATTATTTTAGGTCAGTCTGACTCTAATATACTGAGAGTCATAAATAACGCAAAGGGTATTTCTCTGAATGTTTTCTTATAGAAATGTCATATCGTGATTCGTATACATTAAGCATGAGGACATATGGCATACTGGTACCAACTGTAACCGCAATTGTTCAAATCAGAAAAATGGAATAAAATTCGTTCGAAACAAATAAACAAAGCATAAAAAAAAAATTAAAAAAAATTAAACAGCATTTCTTTTCAGCATTACTTTCTGTGGCAAAACAACTGTTGCCATGATATGGTGCAGGTAATGCACGTGTACACAATTTCATATTATGCAATGATGTGTTATTAAAATAAATATTAAGTTACGTTTTCTTTTTTGTTTCGTTTTTATTTTGTTTTATTTTTTCTTCAAACGCATTTTATTCCATTGTTCTTCCGATTTGAACAATATGCTCTTTCAGTTACAGTTCTGACCAATATGTCATTTGTCCACATGCTCACTATATATCATATAACATTTCTATAACAAAATATTCAGGGAAATACCCACTGAGTTATGTATGTTTCTCAGTATAACCGTAGAGCCATTTTATTAATAAATATATAAATTATTGTTTTGCTACATGGTATACTTCAGTTTTCAATAAATATATTTTGTACTTTTAAAAATGGACTGACTTACAAGTGAAAATTATTTGAAAAAAAATAATGTAGTATTCGGTATGGAATATACAATAATTAAAATATTAAATTATAAAATAGAACCTTATTTTTTATTGCTAATTGTGGGCTAAATATTTTGTTATTGTGGACCATTATTCATTTCATTTTAACTTATTTCGTGCTTATATCCAATTAAGGTTCAAGCACGCTGTCCTGGGCACACACCTCAGCTATCTGGGCTGTCTGTCCAGGACAGTGGGTTAGTTGTTAGTTAGTTAGTAGTTAGTGAGAGAGAAGAGGGTGTAGTGGCCTTACACCTACCCATTGAGCCCTTAAGAACTTGCTCTGGGTTGGAGCCGGTACCGGGCTACGAACCCTGTACCTACCAGCCTGTAGTCCGATGGCTTAACCACTGCGCCACCGAGGTCGGTTGTGGACCATTGAGTGAAGTGTACTAAAACAAAGGATAATAAAATAGGCCTCGAACACTTGTTGAGAGATTAATAGTAAATAACGAAATAACCAAACCAAACGATAAAATGTACAGGTATTGCTGGTATTCAAGAGCCTCAGAAGGGCGGAACGTAGCCCAGAGATAAAGCGCCCGCCTAATGCGCGGTCGGTTTAGGATCGATTCCCCTCGGTGGGACCATTGGGCTATTTCTCACTATGTCAAATTGAAAGTTACTGGCAAATTAAAAAAAAACAGAAACAAGAAGATGAAGAAGAAGGGGGAAAAAAATAAAAATAAAATAGGCTCGTATCCTAACCATGAAAATTTATTATTTTGTAATCTCAGGAATCACGGAGAACCATGGCAATTAACTACGGCAATCAGCATTGCCGTGAAGATTGCCGCAATGTTTTCAAATTTCCACGACTTTTATGTTGTCGTGGAACTTTTCAATTTTTTATGTCACTTTTTAAAGTTAATTATTTATTTTTGTAATATGACAAATTAAACTTCTGTCAAACACATTAACCACAAAACTGCCGTGAAAATGTCTGGGAGATTATTTTTCCAACGACATTTTTTCCCCCGTGACAATGTTTACTTAATTACCACGGTTGATAATGCAATGAAATACACGAACATCATTGTTATTTTTGGCTGCGGTCACTCTTTTCATAACCCCACGGAGTTCCTCAAAATTCTTATGCAAAATGATATTAAAAAGCACATATTTTATCCTAACCATTAATTTATAAGCCGCCCATCATAATGATTTCACTCTCAGGAAATATGTGGGATATAATGTCACTTTTAAAATCTAGTAATTATGTATAATTACTTGAATTTTCAGAACGTATGTATATTTCCAGTGTTAATCGGACATAATTTCTGAGTATACACTTTTCCTGTAACAGCCAGATATATTTTATATATATATATATACAGATAGGATATATATATACCATATATATGTTATACCAGTATATGAAATACCAGCTAGGATAGAAATAGCCCAATGGGTCCCAGAATTGTGTTATGGTAATGTCAGGGATGCGACCCCGAGTCCATTACCTTACATGTTATATATAGCAAAAAGTCGTTACATAATCTTAATCTGAAAATAATATCAGAATGAAATAGAGCAACAACAAAGTGAAAATTTAATATAGACTACCGGTAAATAAAGATATACGATAAAGATAAAATATATGTAGATATACTTCCCAAACTGGCATTGTGATTTTAAAAAAAAAAAAACAATGTAAATAAAAGTACTAAATTTTCAAAGTCTAAACTGTAGCAATCTAGAAGTTTGTCAAAGAAATTTTTAACGATTTTCATTCCAAGCGAACATCAATTATTTGTAATCCAATTTTAACCATATCCTGGTTAAAACGTCTTAATAATATCCAGCTGTCTTCACAAACGGAAGGTTATTGACAAGTGTTAGTGATTATTTTAGAGGGGGTAGTGGCCTTACACTGAGTCAATTTGTTCGCTATTGGTGGGAGCCAGTACAAAATGCGAACCTTTGTGTTACCTACCATTGTCGGATGGCAATTAAGGTTCAAGCACGCTGTCCTGGGAAACACACAAGAGATTATCTGGCAGTCTATCCAAGACAGTGGGTTAGTTGTTAGTGTTTAGTGAGAGAGAAGAGGATGTAGTGGTCTTACTCACTGAGTCGTTAAAACTCGCTATTGGTGGGAGCCAGTACCGGGCTGCGAACCCTGTACCTACCAGCCTTATGTCCGATGGCTTTACCATGACACCGCCGAGGCCGGTACTCCAGTTTGAATTAGTGTACTCTTTTGTAACTTTGTTTTATTTATTACACCACGGTGGAAGAGATAACCATGTGCTATCTTACGTCTCGTCATATTGTGGGATATGCTTTTTGAGAGGTCATGACCTCTGATCAGGAAAATTGACTATGTCACACAGTATTTCACTGCAGCTTAGTGTCATGGTAAAAAAACACAGACGCATGGTTTCTTTCGATTCATATTTTTAAATCGGGGAAAATACTTGCTGTCAATTCTTAACTAATTAATGTTAGCAGTATAATTTAACAAATACCTGTTTTTTCAACTCCAGCTTAGTGTAGAATAAAACACAGACACATACCTGGATTTCAACTCCAGCTTAGTGTAGGAGAAAACACAGACACATACCTGGATTTCAACTCCAGCTTAGTGTAGGAGAAAACACAGACACATACCTGGATTTCAACTCCAGCTTAGTGTAGGAGAAAACACAGACACATACCTGGATTTCAACTCCAGCTTAGTGTAGGAGAAAACACAGACACATACCTGGATTTCAACTCCAGCTTAGTGTAGGAGAAAACACAGACACATACCTGGATTTCAACTCCAGCTTAGTATAGCAAAAAACACAGACACATACCTGGATTTCAACTCCAGCTTAGTGTAGAAGACACAGACACATACCTGGATTTCAACTCCAGCTTAGTGTAGGAGAAGACACAGACACATACCTGGATTTCAACTCCAGCTTAGTGTAGGAGAAGACACAGACACATACCTGGATTTCAACTCCAGCTTAGTGTAGGAGAAGACACAGACACATACCTGGATTTCAACTCCAGCTTAGTGTAGGAGAAGACACAGACACATACCTGGATTTCAACTCCACCTTAGTGTAGGAGAAGACACAGACACATACCTGGATTTCAACTCCAGAATAGTGTAGATGAAGACACAGACACATACCTAGATTTCAACTCCACCTTAGTGTAGGAGAAGACACAGACATATACCTGGACAACTCCAACTTCAGGAGAAACACATTTACATACCTGGATTTCAAATCCAGGTTTAAGCACGCTGTCCTGGGCACACACCTCGATTTCTTAATTTTGTCTGTCCAGGACAGTGGGTTAGTTGTTAGTACATCCTAAAAAAGAAAATCAAATACATAATACCTGGCAATCACAATTTAAATGTTTACAGCCTTTCAATCCACATACGTGTATTGTAAACCTCGTATAATAAAAACACATTTAAATGAAGCCTTTCACTCCACATACGTGGTGAAACAAGATAATAAAACATTTACAGCCTTTCACTCCACTACGTGTATTGTAAACAAGTATAATAAAAACACATTTAAATGTTCAGCCTTTCACTCCACATACGTGTATTGTAAACAAGTGTAATAAAAACACATTTAAATGTTCAGCCTTTCACTCCACATACGTGTATTGTAAACAAGTATAATAAAAACAAATTTAAATGTTCAGCCTTTCACTCCACATACGTGTATTGTAAACAAGTATAATAAAAACACATTTAAATGTTCAGCCTTTCACTCCACATACGTGTATTGTAAACAAGTATAATAAAAACACATTTAAATGTTCAGCCTTTCACTCCACATACGTGTATTGTAAACAAGTATAATAAAAACACATTTAAATCTTATTAGTTTTATTTCATTTCAAGTTATTTTTGTGCTTATATCCAATCAAGGTTCAAGCACGCCGCCACACCGACCGCTTGTTGTCAACCGCCAAAGCGATCGCCAGACAATCAGGCGCGTGCTGCTTGCGCCGTCAGAGCACCTCCGGAAAGTACCGATTACTAATTAGGTACTTCCATCGACAGTTCAGTCATTTGTGGCACCGCACGCATAGCGACTCGACCGGCATTATATGTCAGTAGCAGGCGCATCAAAGTGATATATTGTAATTGAATTTTGAACTGTTGGCGAGGCCTGACATATTGAATCCTTTTAATCGTTTTAATCCGTCGTGCGCATCAATTTCACTCTCCGCAAGCGCGCCATTTCAGGTCAACGTTTTCCCCGACCTTCCATCGCCACCAGGAAATAGACAGCGCGTTATGTCAGAACCAGATTGCATTTAATCTCACAATTTTCTTCGCCACAATGCATGACAGTCGGAATAGGCAGTAAAGGTTAAAAGAAACTTAAATCGTCTCCAAAATGAACAGCAAATGTGTCGAGAAAGACGTCTGCGTCAGTGCTGTGCATCACTATTAAATTTGACGATTGACCATTCTCCATTTTCACTTTTATGATATGTATTAATAGCGTTGCTTTCGAAGCCGGATGGCAGTGTAATTTATACTATAAAAATAATGTGTGAAAACGTCTTTTATTTTCTACATAAAATTGATTACAGTATCGGTTTGTTGTGTGGGGGTTTTTTTTGGGTTTTTTTTTTTTTGGGGGGGGGGGGGGGTGTTTGGGGTTTTCTGGGTGGTTGCAACTTCCAGGAATACTTTTGTCTTTGTACTTTACAAAATTGGTAATCCAAATGCTGATTATTACCGAAGGTAAAAAATTAAACTTAAAAAAAAAAAACTTTTTTTAATAAAAATAAATAAATAATATAATTGAATAGAATAGAATAGAATTCTGTAATAACACTGCGGAGGTGGCGATGATAGCGAAGAATGTCTAATACACATCATGCTTGAAAATTGTTTTTTTTACCTATTTTTGTCATGCATACGTTCTTTTAGATGTATATTAATTATTACAGTGAAATAGTAAATCACAACATTGTTTTATAAAAAGCACACACACACACACACACACACACACACACACACACACACACACACACACAAAATGCCCGAATTTGGATGACAACATTTATTCGTATTAGCAATACAGCCAAACAGCTACATAGGGTTACTAACGAATTACTGTGCATTTTTACATGGGTTATAAATAATATTGTAGGTAGAATGATGGAAATACATGGTGATATGGTTTCAGGCTAGCTAGTTTTGCTCGAATTTGATGATTTGCTCAAGTAAATTTTATTTTTATTAATATAAATTACTCTTCAAAAAAAGTAGGGGAATCTGCAATATTAATGTTAATATCAACTATTAGACCGAACATTCGTTTCGACCAAAGACATCCTAGTAAAGAACGTTCAGGTCTGTTTATCAGCACACCGAAACACATCCCATAGTTAGCACGTGCATCACGCAGTTGCCCCGTACACGTGCGTGGTGTCATTTTCGATTTTGACAATTTCCACGAAGGTCGATTAATCACTGTGGAACATTATTTCTGTCAATCTTTTTCATTCTGTTCATCATACAGTTGTTATTGTTTTGTTTTTAGTCATTTTTATTGTTTGAATTTGCGATTTACTGATTAAAAAACCCGTCAACTTTCAAATTTCACTTCTTACCCCAATCGTCCTTCAAGATCTTTGGTGGTCATAAAACCTACTATAATACTGAACTACCGATTGTAATGTTTGCCCAATTAATTCACTTTTATCATATAACCATTCCCCACAGCTAATATACCTTACAATTTTGGCAATTGTAAATTCTTATCAGAGTTCTCCTACTTTTTTTGAAGAGTATATTTTCCGGGGGAGGCATGACTCGACCCCCCTCCCCCACACACCACACACCACACACCACACACACACACACACATTTATAAACTCCGGTCACAACAGTCTTCACCCGCTCCTGCTAAAATTATCAGTTCACGTGACATATCGTTTTGATAAATGTTAGTACATTCAGAAAACACTGTAATCTAATTTCAAAATGTTGTTTCTAACTTAATCTTGTCCTCGGTGCAAATTTCACAAAATAAAATCATCGTTTTATCTTTATGTCAAGACCTTTCATAACTGACATAAGTGTACGAGACTGGGGGGTCATGGGGGGTAATCCACCCACTACCCCACCGCCACGCCCACCAACACCCCCACCCCACCACCCCAGTATTAGATCAAATCTTTGCATTTAGACGAAAACGACGGAGAAGTTCGGGACTGAAATCTGTTCACCAAATATTTCCATCGTTCACCTCACAATAATAGTCCATAATCCATGTAAAAATGCGTAGTTGTAACCCTATATAGCTGTTATATATCTGTTTGGTATTAACGTTTGTTTTGTTTAACGACACTACTAGAGCACATTGATTTATTAATCATCGGCTATTGGATGTCAACCATTTGGTAATTTTTACAAATTGTCTTAGAAATGAAACCCGCTACACGTTTCCATTAGTAGCAAGGGATCTTCCATATGCACCATTCCACAGACAGGATAGCACATACCACGGCCTTTTATAAAGCAGTCGTGGTGCACTGGCTAGATCCTAGACCGACCGTGCATCAAGCCAGCGCTTTACCACAGAGCTACGTTCCGTCCCATGTTTGGTAGTAATACAAATATGAATAAACGTTGTTATTGAGATTCTGACATTTTCGTTCAATTCGGACAGAAATCAGCCAGTTCACACCCACACCCCAACAGAAATTGGAGTCCATACGTCTATGGCAACTAATTGGCAAGGAACAATACATTTAGAACCTTGCTGGTTTATTTTGTAGCAGCCAGCTTCTAAAAAAAAGAAATATTTTATACATTTGGACCCTCAGTTTTATATTCTAAAAAACAACTACATACTACAGTTTAATTTGTTTATGGAACATTTTCTTTTTGTAAAGAACGCATATAAAGGAAACAGAGATTGTACCTTTCTGCCATAATATTTCATAACCCTCTTTTTAAAATGTCATTTAATAATATATTCTCAGAGAATAAAGAAATTCAAATTTCTATACACACGCATGACACGTCATATCGATGTATGAGATGCGATAAAACATCCCGTTCTATGTGCAGTGAACTATAGCATTGAATACGATTTCTCGTGGTAATTTGTGGTAATAGAAATTAAGTTTCCTTTAATCTGGATCAAAGCCTTGTTCTTTTGATTAGTAAAATCAATAACCTGACATTTTTCTTTCTTCATTCTCGGCCCCGTTATAAGCTAAAGACTTATCAGACAGGACCGCGTTTGTGTGAAGCGTTACGCCGCAATTAATTACATCGGCTTAGGAAATGCATTTTACAGGTAACTGATTTCTAGTCGCGTACTTTCCGACCTGGCCTCGCAGCCATTATCGAGGAGCTGGCAACAAATCTAAATATTCGCGACAATTCGCAAGAAGCATTAATTCCCTGACATCTTGATAAATGGAAGAAAGGCGGAAAGAAAATCTTGCCGCGATCTCGGAGTCTCCAGGGACAGAAGGAATCAAGTTATCCCCCAAATTGAAAATCAGATCAGTCACGAGGCGGCAATAAAGCTTACACTGGCTTAAAGGCGCTCCAAGCGGACGGGGACAATTTTAATCAGGCCCCATCACAAACCTACAAAAGTCACTTATCACTTTAGTTGATTTGATAAGGAAAATGCAATTTGTGGAGGGGAGTTTTTATTAATTGCTTTTACTCCTCATCCCGGCAAGCACTCAACGATCGAGTGAAAACACCAGATTAAGAGCCGGGTGTGAAGAAGGCTACATGAATGAAGATTGGAGACACGAAATCGAGTTACAGACCAATGAAAGGAACGAGGAAAGGTAGAGGGCTGCAAGCGAATCAAAGGAAAAGAGAGAGAGGTGACGGGAAAAGTAAATGATATTTGAATGTGGCCGATTCAATTAGGCACAGCCATGAAAACACTCAATCCAATACAGACCCCATTTGAGGGTGATCACTTTTAATTTGACCTCCAAATTTGATTCCAAAGTAAAGTTTGACATTTTGAGTATTGTCATAGGAGCAATGAAAGCAAATATCGTTAGAGAACGACCGTCAGCGCCGCGACATTGACGCGTATAGATTGGCCATCTTGTAAATGCAATCTCTCGGTCTTGGGATTCCACTTGGAGAATTTAGTGATTTTAGCCGCGCAATACAATTCACTTTAAACCTTCGCTGATGTTACCAAATATTCCACTAGCTGGAGAAATTTAATTTAGGTGATACACAATTGATCACCAAAAGTAAACAATATAGAAAGAAAGATTATGAAGAAGAAGATAAAGAAGATAATGATGGAGAAGAAGAAATACAGGAGGAAGAAAAGAGAAGAAGAAATGGAAGAGGAAGAAATAGAAGAGGAAGAAGGAGAGGGAATAGAGGAAGAAGGAGAGGGAATAGAGGAGGAAGAAGGAGAGGGAATAGAGGAAGAAGGAGAGGGAATAGAGGAGGAAGAAGGAGAGGGAATAGAGGAAGAAGGAGAGGGAATAGAGGAGGAAGAAGGAGAGGGAATAGAGGTAGAAGGAGAGGGAATAGAGGAAGAAGGTGAGGGAATAGAAGAGGAAGAAGGAGGGGGAATAGAAGAGGAAGGAGAGGGAATAGAGGAAGAAGGAGAGTGAATAGAGGGAGAAGGAGAGGGAATAGAGGGAAGAAGGAGAGGGAATAGAAGAGGAAGAAGGAGAGGGAATAGAAGAGGAAGAAGGAGAGGGAATAGAGGAAGAAGGAGAGGGAATAGAGAGGAAGAAGGAGAGGGAATAGAGGGAGAAGGAGAGGGAATAGAGGAAAAAGGAGAGGGAATAGAAGAGGAAGAAGGAGAGGGAATAGAAGAGGAAGAAGGAGAGGGAATAGAGGAAGAAGGAGAAGGAATAGAAGAGGAAGAAGGAGAAGGAATAGAAGAGGAAGAAGGAGAGGGAATAGAGGAAGAAGGAGAGAGAATAGAAGAGGAAGAAGGAGAGGGAATAGAGGAAGAAGGAGCGGGAATAGAAGAGGAAGAAGGAGAGGGAATAGAAGAGGAAGAAGGAGAGGGAATAGAGGAAGAAGGAGAGGGAATAGAAGAGGAAGAAGGAGAGGGAATAGAGGAAGAAGGAGAGGGTATATAAGAGGAAGAAGGAGAGGGTATAGAGGAAGAAGGATAGGGAATAGAAGAGGAAGAAGGAGAGGGAATAGAGGACGAAGTAGAGGGAATAGAAGAGGAAGAAGGAGAGGGAATAGAAGAGGAAGAAGGAGAAGGAATAGAAGAGGAAGAAGGAGAGGGAATAGAGGAAGAAGGAGAGGGAATAGAAGAGGAAGAAGGAGAGGGAATAGAAGAGGAAGAAGGAGAAGGAATAGAAGAGGAAGAAGGAGAGGGAATAGAAGAGGAAGAAGGAGAGGGTATAGAGGAAGAAGGAGAGGGAATAGAAGAGGAAGAAGGAGAGGGAATAGAAGAGGAAGAAGGAGAGGGAATAGAGGAAGAAGGAGAGGGAATAGAAGAGGAAGAAGGAGAGGGAATAGAGGAAGAAGGAGAGGGAATAGAAGAGGAAGAAGGAGAGGTTATAGAAGAGGAAGAAGGAGAGGGAATAGAAGAAGGAGAGGGAATAGAAGAGGAAGAAGGAGAGGGTATAGAAGAGGAAGAAGGAGAGGGAATAGAAGAGGAAGAAGGAGAGGGAATAGAAGAAGGAGAGGGAATAGAAGAGGAAGAAGGAGAAGGAATAGAAGAGGAAGAAGGAGAGGGAATAGAAGAGGAAGAAGGAGAGGGTATAGAAGAGGAAGAAGGAGAGGGAATAGAGGAAGAAGGAGAGGGAATAGAAGAGGAAGAAGGAGAGGGAATAGAAGAGGAAGGAAGAGGAAGAAGGAGAGGGAATAGAGGAAGAAGGAGAGGGAATAGAAGAGGAAGAAGGAGAAGGAATAGAAGAGGAAGAAGGAGAGGGAATAGAAGAGGAAGAAGGAGAAGGAATAGAAGAGGAAGAAGGAGAGGGAATAGAGGAAGGAGAGGGAATAGAAGAGGAAGAAGGAGAGGGAATAGAAGAGGAAGAAGGAGAAGGAATAGAAGAGGAAGAAGGAGAGGGAATAGAAGAAGGAGAGGGAATAGAAGAGGAAGAAGGAGAAGGAATAGAAGAGGAAGAAGGAGAGGGAATAGAAGAGGAAGAAGGAGAGGGAATAGAAGAGGAAGAAGGAGAAGGAATAGAAGAGGAAGAAGGAGAGGGAATAGAGGAAGGAGAGGGAATAGAAGAAGAAGAAGGAGAGGGAATAGAAGAGGAAGAAGGAGAGGGAATAGAAGAGGAAGAAGGAGAGGTTATAGAAGAGGAAGAAGGAGAGGGAATAGAAGAAGGAGAGGGAATAGAAGAGGAAGGAGAGGGAATAGAAGAAGGAGAGGGAATAGAAGAGGAAGAAGGAGAGGGTATAGAAGAGGAAGAAGGAGAGGGAATAGAAGAGGAAGAAGGAGAGGGAATAGAAGAAGGAGAGGGAATAGAAGAGGAAGAAGGAGAAGGAATAGAAGAGGAAGAAGGAGAGGGAATAGAAGAGGAAGAAGGAGAGGGAATAGAAGAAGGAGAGGGAATAGAAGAGGAAGAAGGAGAAGGAATAGAAGAGGAAGAAGGAGAGGGAATAGAAGAGGAAGAAGGAGAGGGAATAGAAGAAGGAGAGGGAATAGAAGAAGGAGAGGGAATAGAAGAGGAAGAAGGAGAGGGAATAGAAGAGGAAGACGAAGAAGAATGAATTAATAAATGAATGAATGTTTAACGACACCCCAGCTCAAACACATATCGGCTGGTGGGTAACACACAATGGTCAGAAGAAGAAGAAATAGAAGAGGAAAAAGAAGAAATAGAAAAGGAAGAAGAAGACAACGAAAGAAGGATGAGAAGAAGAAGAAAATTAAAGTTTGTTTTGTTTAACGACACCATTAGAGCACATTGATTAATTAATGTTGGATGTCAAACATTTCGTAATTTTAACACGTAATCATCAGAGGAAACTTGATACAGCAAGATATCTGTTATATGCACTTTCCCACAGACAGGAAAGCACATACCACGGCCTTTGACCAGTTGTGGTACACTGGTTGGAATGAGAGAGAAAACCTCGATCAGTTGAATGGATCCACCGAGGTGGTTCGATCCTGCGACGCAGAGCATCTCATGCGAGCACTTAACCGACTGGGCTAAATCCAATGAATGAATGAATGAATGTTTAACGACACCCCAGCACGAAAAATCGGCTATTGGGTGTCAAACTATGGTAATACAAATAAATAAAGTGCTGATCAACATCAATATAAAAATTCAAAAACAGTGTAAAGAACTGTGCAAAAACACATATCACAGAATTTTACGGATACTGAATATTACTCAAAACTTCAATTTTGTGCTGTATTGGCCATTCTCAAAGAGAATGTTACACCCCTGCACCACGGTGAGGTTACAGCACACGCAGGGGGGGGGGGGGGGGGGGGGGGGGGTATGTATATTTATCTGCACTCGTTGATAATGTTATGTACCCGGTATGTATATTTATCAGCACTCGTTGATAAAAGTATAAAAATCCTCTGTGTGGTCCTTAACCATATGTCTGACCATATAACCGTAAAATAAAATGTGTTGAGTGCGTCGTTAAATAAAACATTTCTTTCTTTCATACTTTTATCAACCCGTGCTGATAAATTATGATATCACAAGACACTCGGGGAATATCCTCTATGTATGTTTTCCAAAAATACATACAATTTAATTATACGCAAATGATAGTGGCTAATTTTAATTAAAATAAATGTTTGTAATTATTAAAATAGCACCGGGGTGGGTTTAATTAACTTTCAAGAATACAATCTGTAAGTTAGTAATATTGCAAATGGCATAAGTAAAAAGTTATCACATGTACTGTAAATCTTCAAATATATTTTCTGTATACACCTGGATAATTCCACAGTATTCGGTTGTCACGGAGTGGACATTCACAAAACTTGACAGTATAAAAATTAAAATGTCTACGGATGCTTTATTTACCTAACAAAGTACTTTACTTTTGTGTCCCTTTAATGTGAAAAATATATAATTTATTGTCTTTATACACGCAGGCTATTTTTTGGCAGTTACGGAAGAGACATCAGATAACTGGATCGATCCTCTTCGGTGGACCCATTGGGCTATTTCTCGTTCAAGCCAGTGCTCTACAACTGGTGTAACAAAGGCCGTGGTATGTACTATCCTGTCTGTGGGAAGGTGCATATAAAAGATCCCTTGCTGCTAAGCGAAAAGAGCAGCCCATGAAGTGGCGACAGCGGGTTTCTTCACTCAATATCTGTGTGGTCCTAACCATATGTCTGACGCCATATAACCGTAAATAAAATGTGCTGAGTGCGTTGTTAAATAAAACATTTTCTTCCTTCCATCAGATAACTGTTCAAGCACGCCTATCGTGGACACAATCGCCTCCATATATCACCAGAAAGTTCTGGCCAAGGTTGATTCGACACCAGTAACCAAACTGTCCTACAACTACTGAATTTAGGGGACAGGCAGAAATAGAACGTATTCATTGAACGTGTATTTATTCACAGTTTTATCTTAAATGGTTTTGTACATAATAACAGCTACTATACCCAAATTGTTTTATAAACCAATATGAGATTAATTGGAATCGAAATTGTACACGTCAACTGATACAGTTAAAGATTGTTTAACGACACCACTAGAACACAGTGATCAATAAATCATCGGCTATTGGATGTCAAACATTTGATATTTATGATTCGTAGTCGTCAAAAGAAATCCTAAAGCAGAATGGGATCTTTTATATGCACTTTCCGACAGACAGGAAAACACATACCACGGCGTTTGACCAGTTGTGGTGCATTGGTTGGAATGGGAAAAAAACATTCAGTTGAATAGAGTTACCGAGGTAGTTCGATCCTACGACGCAAGCACCTCAACCGACTGAGCTAAATCCCGCCCCCTACTGATACAGATACCCCCCCCCCCCCCCCATAGACTCACATTCACCCACCCTGTCCATCCCCAATAGTGGCCAGAGTTGTGTATAAAGCATAAATCGTTTGACCAGTGACTAGTATAATTAGTGTGATTACAATTGTTTGACACTAAGATGGACAGCCAAGTGGACATTTATGAGACAGACAGACAGACAGACAGACAGACAGAGAGAGAGAAAGAAAGAAAGAAAGAGACAGACAGACAGGCAGACAGAGAGAAAGAAAGAGAGACAAAGAAAACAAGTGGTCAAGCGCTCACCTGGTGCGTGGTCGGTCTAGGATCGATCCCCGCCGGTGGGCCCATCGGACTATTTCTCGTTCCAGCCATTGCACCACGACTGCTATATCAAAGGTCGTGGCATGTGCTATCCTGTCTATGAGATGGTGCATACAAATGCTCCCTTGGTACTAATGGGAAAATTTAGCGAGTTTCCTCTCTAAGACTATATGTCCGAATTACCAAATGTTTGACATCCAATAGCCGATTGACACCGTTAACAGTCAAATTAAAATACACACGCATACATACACACACGCACGCACGCACGCACACACATACAAACACCTTTCGATATCGGAGTACTTAAACTATAACTGGATCCTGGATATAAATATGAAAATAAATTAAAATGAATAAATAAATACGATATTGTTAGAAGACACTAAAATAAATTGGGGCGGGATGTAGCTCAGTTGGTAGAGCGCTCGTCTGTGGTGCATGAGTTATGGGATCGAACCGTCTAAGGCGGACCCATTTTCTGATTGTTTACCTCACGTCTCAACCAGTGCCACACGACTAGTATGTCACAGGCCACTGTATGACATGTCCTGTCTGTGCGAAAATACATATAAAAGATGCTTTGCTGCTACAGGGGAAATATAGCGGGTTTCCTTTAAGACGATAATATACTGATGGAAATAAATAAATGAGCACACAGATAGCAACAAGAAATAATGACTGGATCAAAAATCAATTGATAGTGTCAGAAATTGACTGGGAACATATAGGCAGCACATTCAACACTACAGACATTCAATCCCACATTACAACTTGGTATGAAATACACACATTACTACGCTAGTTCCCTTATTTCTCTCCATCAGTATATGTAAAAAGCATCAAGTGTTTAACATCCCAAAACCGATGATTAATAAATCAATTTACTCTAGTGGTGGTGTTAAACAAAACAAACTTAACTTTTTAACTAAAAGAGTCATTCAGAATTATCAGAAAACTGCACCCTTTTTGTACTCCCACTTCTCTCGTAGGCCTACGGTGAAACATTTTTATAAGGGGGAGATGCTGATTTTTGCCCAAATTAAATAAACATGCCCGAATCTGGATAACATCATTTATTCATATTACAATTACTGCCAAAAAGCTATTTTGTGTTACAAAAGATTCACTACATATTTTTACACGGAAGGAAGGAAGTAAATGTTTTATTTAACGACACACTCAACACAATTTATTTACGGTTATATGACGTAGGACATATGGTTAAGGACCACACAGATATTGAGAGAGGATCCCGCTGTTGCCAAGTCATGGGCTACTCTTTTCGATTAGCAGCAAAGGATCTTTTATATACACCGTCCCACAGACATGATAGTACATACCACGACCTTTATTACACCAGTTGTGGAGCACTGACTGGAACGAGAAATAGCACAATGGGCCCATCGACGGCGATCGATCCTAGATCGATCGGGCATCAGGCGAGCGCTATACCACTGTATTTTTACATATTGTGGGAAAGCTCATTATGCCGGAATAAATCCTTAAGGTTTGCAACAAATAAACACAAAATTAAAAGCAAAAAGTATTTCGTTCAAACAACATAGACACACACACCTCACTTAGGTCTGTATATTGTAAGCGGGAATAATAATTTAAAAAATACTCGTAAAAGGGAATAACTGTTTCAATTCAATGAATGTAGTCCAAGTTGAGTTATCGCCCATGAAACAATATCCTTTTTTTTCTCCTGTTATATTACGAAGAGGTTTGCTTTGTTTAATGACACCACTAGAGCGCATTGATTTATTACTATTCGCTATTGGATGTCAGACACTGAATAATTCTGACATATAGTTTTAGAATGGAAACCTGCTACATTTTTCCATTAGTAGCAAGGAATATTTTATATGCATCATCCTACACAAAGGATAGTACATACCATGGCCTTTGATATTCAAGTCGTGGTGCACAGGCTGGAACGAGAAATAGCCCAATGGGCCCACCGACGGGGATCGATCCCACATCAACCGCACATGAGGCGAGCGCTTTACCAATGGGCTACGCCCTGCTTCTGTTCACGGTAGACGGACGGGCGGGCTGATATGCTGTCGGTCTAGCCGATGATTAATAAATCAATGTGCTCTAGTGGTGTCGTTAAACAAAACAAACTTTATCGTCCCGTCCGCTTAAATTACGAATACACTGTGAACTATAAAGCAGACTACGAACACAAAATAAACGCACAAGTTATCTCTTTTGGTGCTCCATTGATACAAAGACAAAAACAAATTCACTTTTACACTTGAATGGAAATTGTTCGTCTTTTGGGATGAGGGTAGGGCTAGGGGAATGAAACCCATGCCTCCCCTGTATTCCTTGAAAGTGCTTTAAGTGTGCTATCCATTTCTAGCTCAAGAAATAGAGAACACTATAGCAGTAGGCCTACGGGCTTCCAATTTTGTAGGAGGGCAAGCTGATTTTTGCCCGAATTAAACGAAAATGCTCGAATCTGGATAACAAGATTTATTCATATTAGCATTACTACTAAACAGTTATATAGTGTTGCAAACGAATCATTACACATAGCTACATGGCTTACAACTAATGAATGATGGAAATACCTGGTGAACAGATTTTAGGCAGTTCATTTTGCCCGAATATCTCTATCGAAAGTGAGGATTTGTTCCAGCACTGGGAGGGCAGCATATCTCCCCTGCACCCATGTTTCGTACGCTTATGGAGAAAACTTTATGAGTTGTTGTTAGATACTATTTGTTTTATTAATTGTTTCTCGTATTTACTATGATGAGCGAGAGAACAAGTTGTAAGATAAATGTTTTCTAAGTGACACGAGAGTTGAATTTTATCACTTACATTATTGTAAACCAGTTTTAAAATAAATTTAAAGGCCATTACTAACCAAAACCCCTTTACGTGTTCAAGCAATGAGTTTGGATAGTGTTAATTTCATTGGACCGTATGACTTTGCCGTCTAGGTCATCATCCTAGAGCAGCCAATCAGACGTCTATAAATTGGTCTTCCATATGTCGGATATCGTCCCTTGATACCACAAATTTTATAACAATATATTATATACTACCTTAAACGGGATAGCACATACCGCGCCGTTTGATACATGAATCGTCGGGTCCTAGCTAAGATGTGATTATCCCTTCATGTCCATCGAGGGGCATCGATCCTTATATCACGCCACTGTGTCACTGATACATTGGTGCGCATTGCCATTGGCGCGATTCGAGTCGTAACAAGACAACTAGAATTATTTCCCCTTGAAGTTTTCGCGAAAGCGCACTTTCCAAAATTTGTAATAAGACGATGTTATTATGGCAGAGCTTCTTAGTGACGAACTTCAAACACTAAGTCTTAATGACAGACTGAAGCAGGTGTTAAAATAGTAGCACTTATTGAATTAATATTTCTATTGGTGTTTATTGTGTTTCTGGAATAACCTAGTATAAGTATAATAAAAAGTTATTTCCGAATCGAGTCAATAGTCCCATCATGATCCTCCTACAAAAATGTGGGGTTTTAAAAAAAAATAATTACAGGGGTTTTTTTGACGTAAGAAGAAATTGCAAGTGTTTAAAAAAAAAAAAAAAAAAAATTAAGTTTTTGTGTTCAATTAAGAAAACAATCCATCGGCTCACTGCCTCAGAGTCGGAAATAAATTACTTTTTTAAAAAGTTTTATCCTAAACTATCAAATTCCGTCCCATATCACTTCCGCACTCTTTCTAATCACACTGCGCAAGCACAAAAAATTAATACCACTGCATATATGTATCAATTAACCAAGCCTCGATCGATCTACATTGAAATGAGGGTGGAAAAACTCAAAAAAGGCAAGATGTTTTTTTTCTTCCTTGTACAGTCCCGGTGATTCTATTATTGCATACAGGAACCATATCCAAAGGTTATAATATATTAAAACCTATATAAATGAAGAGACAGATCAGTAATGACTGTCGTTTGCATAAGTTTTGTCTATATTTGGTAACAAGTCGCATAACTGACACTCTTAAAGTGGGGGGATGTACATGTAATGTATGGAAGGCCATTTATCTCAGATCCACATTTGTTATTGAGAAACAACATTGGTAGATTTTTTACTGTTTGTAGAAGAAAGCTTTTTCATCTTTTTTCAGCCACCTACAAAAGTTGTTCGCACAAGAAAACCATTTTCCTATATTCTTCAAAATTTATTGACTACTTGAAAAGCTGTTAAGAGTGGCATGACAGTTTACAAAGCATTTAAAACAATTCAAATTCTAAAACAAATTAAAGAACAAAAAAAAGCAAGGGAAACGTTCTAATCTCAAACAGTCCGTGGGGCTGGTCGACAACCAATGTTCACCAAAAACATGTATGTATGTTCATAATTCATTTACATTTGCTTCATTGACAATCTGTTGTGTTGTTGTTCCCTCAATTTTATGACAGGTGAGGTCTTTCATACATTCCGCCTTTGTGGCATTCACATGGGACGGATTTCAATGGTGTTAAAAAAATTACAAATATTCACTTCCTGCTGGGAATTTTACATTTGTTGACAATAAAGTTAAGTAATTACAACATTTTTATTATTATTTGACTTTATATTGGAAAAGGTAAACACTCATGTCGTTAAATTTATCCAGTTGTTGGATTGATCATGCGCAGTAGCGTTTTCCTGTTAATGGGATGGAATTCGATAGGTCCAGGATACAAGTTATAGTAAATTCCATAGCATGGAAAAAGTAGGCTAACAGAAAAATCCTTTGGAAATAACAAAAGTATTATATTTCTCTCTTACTAATAAGGGGGCGGGACATGGCTCAGTGGTACATCATTCGTCGGTAGGCCCACTGGTGTAACAAAGGCTGTGGTATGTACTATCCTGTCTGTGGGATGGTGCATATAAAAGATCCCTTGCTGCTAATCGAAAAGAGTAGCCCCTGAAATGGCGATAGTGGGTTTCCTCTCAATATCTGTGTGGTCCTTAACCATATGTCCGACGCCATATAACCGTAAATAAAATGTGTTGAGTGCATCGTTAAATAAAACATTTCCTTCCTTCCTCTCACTAACAACTAACAACTAACCCACTGTCCTAGACATACATCTGTGAATTTGTGATAAATTTTGATAATGTATCAATTAATTAATTGGCAGGTTGAGGCGTGGTTAGAACAGGTGTATGGTGGAGAAGAAATTCCCGCCTTCGAGGTTAATGACCGAACCGTCAAAGTGCTTTACGGTTTGATGTTGAGGAACCAGTCTCAGAACCGAAACACTCAGCTTGTTATTGATGATCTGCGACAGAAGACCGATGAATACAGGGCAGAAGGTGTTTTTCTTGTTTGGGGGGGTTTTGGGGTTTTTTTGGGTTTTTTTATCCCACTGCCCCCTTTCCTTCTCCTTTTATTTCCATCTCATTTCTTCCCGATCTGGCAGCTCCTCTTATCTTTCAACTTCTTTTGCAGTCCATCTCCACATCCCAGTCCTTGTATCTCCAACCACGACAGGTGCTTGTCTCTTGTGGCTATCTGTGCCACACACCTGCCATTCACCATCAGCTTTTAGCTGTGGGCTTAGTCTGACCACTTCGGGGAGTGTTCAGTAGTTACTTCTGGCATTGTTAAGAGGCACTTGTAACCACCTACTATGCACCACTACTACTAACGGCGGTCATTAGAAGGTTTTTAACTACTCTAAAGATGCACGGTCGATCAGGGGTCGATCCCTGTCGATGGGCCAATTGGGCTATATCTCGTTCCAGTCGGTGCACCATGACTGGTATATCAAAGACTGTGGTATGTGCTATCCTGTCTGGGATTGGGCATATAAAAGTTTCTTTGCTACTAATGGACAAATTTAGCATGTCTCCTCTCTAAAACTATATATCAGAATTACCAAATGTTTGATATTCAATAGCCGATGATTAATAAATCAATGTGCTCATCGAGAAATGAACAAACTCCTGTTGCCATGTCTGGACCAATGGGATGACGTTATGTTGTAATGAGTGTAACAGAAATTTAATTATTGTTAATTAATGCTAAAATAATTGTTAATTTTTATTGTGAATAATATTTCATTTGTATACGTGAATTTAGAAAATAACTAAGTTAATGACGTACAATATTGGCTTTATACTGTGACAATAAGAATGGAGAATTCTACTAGTGTGTATATATATATATATGATGTTTCTTTAATTATTGGTTATCAAAATTGGCCAATAGAAATAATGTTGAAGGATAAATATCAGGACTAAAAATAGGAAGTAAAATATTGGCTGCTGTTTTTTAAAAAAGAAGAAGAAAAAAAGAAACATGTCCTGCAAAGAATAAATATTTCCTTTTAAAAATAAGACATCACAGGGTGCTTGGGGGGGGGGGGGGGGGGGGGGGGAGGGGGGTGTATGAAAAATTAGGATCTGTAAGATATATTTCAGAGCAATATGGAATTAAAATTTAACAGAATCACAAGCTAAATAATAGATGAGATAATTGTACATACATCTCTTTCTTTAAACAATGACCTGCAATGTTTTGATGGTTTTTAGCAGGTGAAGTTCTGAAGAAAAAAAATTTGTCTGTTTTTCTCATGCCACTATTTGGAGCCCAGCTGTCTCTAAAAATTACCTGTTTCATGTATTTTGCAGGGGTGGGATTTCTCCTCGGATCAGCTGTTTTCCTGTCATGGAATATTGCGTTTCCTTGCATTTTAATCGTCCTTTCCTCCAAAATGTGTCAGATGGCACAGGTTTTAACCTAGGATTCACAAATATCCGGGGGACCCCTCTAGATTTCCGCACTTTTTTACAGTTCACTAATTCCCACCCCTGATTTTGGGGTGGTTGTAGCAGATGAATTTGTATTTCACCTGCTAGCTCTAAAAAATGGACTGCTTTTCGCAGGCCGCTATTTCTAGCCCTGAAATATGTATGATAAATGTATATTGATTTAATTTTTATTCATTTTTAGGTCAGAGACTGAATTGTGTGTTGACCGATGTCAACCTGACACCATCGTCACTCTCTCAGTCTGGGGTGATGAGCTTGCGAACTGTCGCCAACACAGCTCTTGTCTTACAAACTAAAGACGCTTCAGATACAAGGTAGTGTGTGTTGGTTTTAATTTTGTTTAAAAAAAATAATTTGTAAACCTCTGTAGGGTTAGCTCTGGGCAAGGAGAAAAATCTTTCAAATTATCTATTAAACTTTAATTTTTTTTAGCAGAAACCCAATTATTTTGTAACAATGTATCAAACATTATATTGAATTATTTCGCCATATTAAAATAAAATTTGGGAAAAACTGCTGTGACATTAGGAACAATTTAGTTTTCATCGGAGCAATAAATGAAAAGATGATGACGAAGTCACCCCTCTCCTTTTGCCATGAACATGATGTAAAAAGAAAGGAATGTTTGTTTAATAACACATTTAACACCAAAACAAACCTGAATATAATTTTCAGCTGTAATATTAATATAAATTTAAGAATAACTGGTAATTCATTTATTATCCTATATACAGTTGAGCACCATTGTGTTGATATTGTGGGGACAACATAAAAATATTGTTAACTAAATATCGACTCATATGTGAAGTCTTCCAAAAATGGTAAGCCATGTATCAGTTATGCAAAAATATTTTCAAGTAGCCTATTTCCTTTTCACATAGCCTGTTATGTCCTCGTAAGTGATGTCTCTAACTGAATGCATGAATGAAAAAATAGGTTACTATGCAATTTGCCTGAGTGATGCGCAAATGAAATGATCGTTCTCATAATTTTTTGAGGCCTATTGTAGAAACTTTGGAGCACACTGACCGTCAATATCATATATTAGGAATAAAAATTGTATTGTGCGAGTATAATACATTATTTTTATTCCTAATATATGATATTGACGATACCGAAACACACACGGGTAATAATTTCTTTATCATATAATCTTAAGCTTAATACAACATGTTTTTGTAAACTTTATGCGCAACTTTAATTCCAGTCAGTCATAACTCAGTATTCAAATGACGTAAGAATACGTGACGCAGTGTCTTTTTGAATGGAAATGACATCATTTTGGATATAAACTAGTGCTTAAAGGTAGGGTCAACTCAAACAAGAGCCTTATGTGTTGGAAAGATGCATACCCGGACCACCAACACATACTGACGCTTTAGCAAATGAAAAACGCGTAATTTTAGAGTCTGCTAAAAAAAACCATGATTATTCCTGCTAAATGGGGGCAGCCATTTAGTTTCATTTTTGTGACGTCTGGTGGGATAGCTTGGGGCGAAGTGACGTCAGCTCCTGACCATCTCCTGTATGTACAGTGTAAACAAAAGCAGTAATTTTCGACAAGGCGCTTTTCTTTGATCAACCTGACTTTGTAAAACAGCATAAATGACGTAATAATATAATAAACTATTTAACTAAATATATTTCAAGTTGCATTAACGGAACAAAATGGGGTTATAGTATTTTTCTCTGTGTAATAATCCAAAGGAAAAATGTACACTATTAGGCCTATTGATATGCTACGTTGGAGCAAAAATGACAACCCACGATACTCAAGTGATAATATTTGTTTTTCTTTGGGACTACGTAATTGGTAAGTTCTGTGGTTTTAGATGGAAAAGTCTACTTAATCAATAGTTACAGAACTATTTACAGTAATAAACCATGTCCATTACAATTTTAGGGGCGACAGGTAATATTCCACAATACCGGTATGTATTTTTGTGTCTAGACAGCGTCAATTAATTGGCTCGTCTGGTTACCAATCAAATACACACCTGCCAATCAGGAATTACAGGTAGAAGCAACTAACAGCATAGACCAATTAACTAAGAAAACACTCTGTGTATCATTTCAGTACGTAGGTTAATGCATGGGCAAAACATTGTTAATTGTATCGACTTGTGTAGCCACTTTGACAATGGTATTTTATTTTGTATTGAAAAATAATATATATAGTGCTGGATATACTTATTGCTGGCTTACTGGGATGTGTATTATTACAGAACATTGCAATGTATGACTATTTATCATCCCGAAAAAACCAGGTAGATTGTGTTTCTCTAGTTCTAAGGCTCATTCCTGACGTGGCGCGTTAAGTATTACGTAACAACCAGCTTGCCAGAGGACATACTCACTGAGATGGTACAAAATGGCTGCGCCCGTTATATATAATAGCCGTCACATTTAACCGTTTTATTAATTAACTATATGATTATACGTGTTGATATTAAGCAATAATGTGCATTATATATCGTTGAATATGCATACCAGGCCAAATGCCTTAATTGTCCTCTCCTTTAACGTTTTTAGTTTTTTGAATGTTGAACAGCTTTCAGTGTAAAGTTGCTATTTAAATGTTTTTGTTTAATGACTATGAATGCATACATTAATTATGGACTGTCAGTGTAAAACATATGCTTAAATGTCAATAAACGTAGTGCATAGACCTCGATTAATTTACATCTAATTTGCAGAGTTATCAAATTCTGAAAGTATGTGATTTGAAAAGTATTACATACTTTGATTACATTGGATATGATAAATATATTTCTCAGTTTTCTCTTGGCTGTGGAACGGTTAGAGGATGAACTTGACCGGGTCATTGAAAATCGCCAGATGGAACAACAGTCGTTAGCTCGACTGGTCATCAAGACGAGAAACGCACTTCATCAGAATGGTACTTTACACAGGCAAGTGTTATTTTTCACCTTTAGTAAAAGTCAAAGTGGGTGGAATGTAGCGTTCACTTGGTGTGTGGTCGGTCTAGGATTGATCCCCGTTGGTGTGACCATTGGGCTATTTTTCATTCCAGCTAGTCCACCACAACTGGTATATCAAAGGCCGTGACATGTGCTTTCTTGTCTGTGGGATGGTGCATATAAAAGATCCCTTGCTACTAATGAAAAAAATGTAGCGGGTCTCCTCTCTAAGACTACATGTTGTATATGTCAAAATTACCAAATGTTTAACATCCAATAGCCAATGATTAATAAATCCATATGCTCTAGTGGTGTCGTTAAACAAAACAAACTTTAAAAGTGCTTGATTAATCATCAGTTATTGGATATAAAATATTAAATACTGCTCAATATCGGTATTGTATCAGTACCAAATACCGTATCGATACCAAGGTAAATCAGTGAGAGCAGTAAATGTATATTGAATTCTAGTATTAAAACAGAAGAGATTATTCTGTGATTACGACAAATTGTGTAGAGGGTCGGGTAGAATTGTTTCTCAACTCAATTGCATTTTTGATTGATCAATAAAGAATGGGAATGATGCATTTAAACTACACGGCTTCTGTATAGTCCTTCTGTATGTACTGTAAATGTGTACCAAATATACTAAAGAGTAAAAAACCCAAAACAAAGCACTTTATAATCATTAATAATAATTAACATGTAATTTGTAATATGTTTATTTACAAGTGTAATTACCATTAACTATTCCAAAAATATTTATGTATTTTATTTAGTGTACCATTGAAAAATGCAAACTGTTACAGTCTGCAAAATTGGGGGATGCTAATAAACACGTTATTTAATTCTCTGAAATGCCAAGTGCTATCCTTTGTCTTTTTTTTTGCAGGTATATAAAATATAAGGAACTATTGTCCGAACCAAATTGTTAACAACTACCAAAAATTACTCTCCTACCTTTAATTGCCGTTAGATTTCCTCCAAAGTTTGTCCAGACACAAATCGCAAAAAAACCACTACAAATATACAGATTCCACACACGAGACTGCAACGATGTCGCCAATATTGTCTTTGCTGAGATTGCATAGGGAAAAATACATGCAGTTTTCTGCCGTCTGCCATGTTGCTTGTTTATGGAATACTCTTCAAGAGGGGCGAAAGCCTCCAAAGTATGTGACACAATTAATATGAAATCGATGATCTCTAGTGGTATCATTAAAATAATAATAATAAAAAATAATATGACATCATCACGTTTGCTTTTATATCATAACATGTTATGACCTTGTTAGATTAAGTCCCATCCTTTCACCCCTCTTGAAGAATATTCCATAAAATTCAAAATGGCAGCTGATACAAAATTACATGCTTTTTTCCCTATGCGCTCTCAGCGAAGTCGATATAGGTGACATGGTTATCATCTGGTATGTGGGATCTGTGTCATTGTAATGGTTTTTTCAAGATTTGTGTCTGGACAAACTTTGGAGGAAATCTAACATCAATTAAAGGTAGGAGAGTAATTTTTCATGGTTGTTAACAATTTAGTTCGGACAATACACTTTATATGTATTGCCCAAGAACATTTAAATAGGGCTAGCTCTGGGTGATCAGGAAATTTCGCCAAATTATCTCAAAAATGCAAAACCCAAAGCTATTTCCCAACAAAATTTCAATTATCCCACAATGTTTTTTTGCCAAATTAAAATAAATTTCGTCAGTTGTTGTTGGTGAGTGGCAGAGCTATCCCTGCATTATCAGCAATAGAAACTGATTTGTTGTACTTCACTGGTGACCATTTGCATTACGCCTACAGTGTGTTACTTAGAATAGCAAATCATTGAGTACCAGTGTAAACAACATACCTACAGTATTTTTTTGAAATTGTTTTGGTCTGTTCAGCATAGATATAAATAAAATTAAACTGGTTAGTAAATTAATTCTTAGATGGTATATTTTGATGATAATTTGAGATTGGGTAACAAAAATAGTGACAACATTTTTGATGGGGATTAGGTTTTTTTCTTTCTTTCTTTTTTTTTTATTTTTTTTATTTTTTTTACATACCATAGGGTATAATGGAATAAACATTTTACTAGTCCGACCATGAAAAATACTCACCATGGGCGTCGGGCTACCATATTCTAAAAGCTTTGAACTATTGTGTTTTTGTTTTCAGGGTGTTGCAGTCACTTGAAGAGCAGAAGACCATACAGCAAAAGGAAATGCAGAAACAAGCTAAAGACATTAGTTTTGTGCATGCCAAAGCTAGAGATTATAAAGGTCACATAAAAAAAAGACAGGTGAACTTGAGACATTTCATGTTTTTTGTTTTTTTAACTTTTTAACTATAGGTCTACTGCATTTTGTAGAATGCTAACAAAGTTGAATATTAATACATGTATATACTTATTGATTTGTTGATATTGTGCGATGACCAATGTCAGGATAACATTTATCAAATAAATATCAGTGGAGGAACAAAACATTTGTGAGTTAGCGATTTTTAGGGTGTTTTCTTTTTAAAACCCACTAGCCCATCAGGCAAATGGGTTTGCATTTGTCACTAGTCATCCAGTGCACCCCGACTGGTACATCAGAGGCTGTGGTATGTGCTATCTTGTCTATGGGATGGTGCGTATAAAAGATTCCTTGCTGCTAATCGAAAACAGTAGTCCATGAAGTGGCGACAGCAGGTTTCCTCCCTCAGTATCTGTGTGGTCCTTAACCATATATCCGACATCATATAACTGTAAATTATAAAAAAATGTGTTGAGTGCGTCGCTAAATAGACCATTTCCTTCCTTCCTTCCTTGTCACTAGTTCTGTGTTAAAAAGTACTAGCCCAGTGGATTTGTTGGACTCCGTATTTCACGTTGGAAACTTGGGTCAGTGATGACATTTTTCTAGTTGTAAAGCTGGATGGATAAGAGTTAATTTTACACAGTATACATGTAATGTAATCTGAACATCTGTCAAAGGCAGTGGTATGTACTATCCTGTCTGTGGGATGGTGCATATAAAAGATCCCTTGCTGCTAATCAAAAAGAGCAGCTCATGAAGTGGCGACAGCGGGTTTCCTCCCTTAATATCTGTGTGGTCCTTAACCATATGTCTGACGCCATATAACTGTAAATAAAATGTATTGAGTGTGTCGTTAAATAAAACATTTCCTTCCTCATCATCTGATGGAGAGGCATTTTTATAGGTCGACTGAATCTTTGACAATACACTTCAATTATTGAATAATTTTTGTCTAAAAAAAATTAAATTCTCAAATGATGCAACAGACTGGAGGACCAGTCGGTAGAGTGCTCTCCTGAGATGCTTTGGTCGTAGGATTGGATCTCCTATAGTCCGTCCGTCCCACAGGGAAAACCTTTTTTCATACTATGGAATTTACTACAAGTTATTTATTTCTGAGTTGATTGATTCCTAAATTGTACATAAAAATAGTACTTTTTTATTATTTCCAAAACATTTTTATTTCTCTTCTTACATCAAGCCAAACTGAAACTATTTACAAAAAACATTTTTGTTGGAAGATGGGACAGACTATAGGTGGACCCTTTCTCTGATTGTTTATTTTTTCCATCTCGACCCGTATACAACGACTGGTATATCAAGGGCCATGGTATGTGCTGATCTGTTTGTGGGAAAGTGCATATAAAAGATATCTTGCTGCTAATGTAATAGAAACATGTAGTGGGTTTTAGTAGCGGATGATTA
Source organism: Gigantopelta aegis (assembly GCF_016097555.1). Taxonomy (NCBI): domain Eukaryota; kingdom Metazoa; phylum Mollusca; class Gastropoda; order Neomphalida; family Peltospiridae; genus Gigantopelta; species Gigantopelta aegis. Next base: position 8,530,192 of record NC_054700.1, on the reverse strand, counting down.
ATAAATCAATGTGCTCTAGTGGTGTCATTAAACAAAACAAACTAACTTTGGATAGAAAAACAGCCAATGTAATTTGGTTCGATTCTGGTATCAGTAGATGTGGGTTTGAAGAAAATCTTAATTTTTAACTATCTCTGTGCGGTTAAAATGGAGAAATGGAGAGTTTATCTTTATTTATTTATTAATTCAAGGCACAGTTGAAAGCTTCAGGGGCAGATCCATCTTTGTATCATCAGACTCTGGTTTCACAGTCACAGGTAAGATACTGCACATCATAATATTAATGCTAGCAAGAAATTAATATGCAAAATGTGACCGATGTATCGACACTAAATACTTGAGTTGATATATTATACTTCTACAATATAGGGGTGGGATTCAGCTCCATCAGTTGAGCACGCGCCTGAGGTGCTTGTATCGCAGGATTGAACCACCTCGGTGGATACATTCAACTGATTGAGTTTTTTCTTGTTCCAACCAGTGCACCACAACTGGTCAACGGCCATGGTATGTGCTTTCCTGTCTGTGGGATAGTGCATATAAAATATCCCTTGCTGCATTAGGAAAAATGTAGCAGGTTTCTTCCGATGACTACGTGTTAGAGTTACCAAATGTTTGACATCCAATAACCGATGATGAATTACTCAATGTGCTCTAGTGGGGTTGTTAAACAATGTTGTTTTTTTACAATTTAAAACCATGTCAGAACAAAAAGGACAAACATGAAGACAAATTCTAACACGTATGTTAGAAGGAAAGTACAGTGGCTTCCTCGTAATTGGGGGCGAGACGTAGCCCAGTGGCAAAGCGATCGCTTGATGCGCAGTCGGTTTGGGATCGATCCATGTCAGTGGGCCCATTGGGCTATTTCTCGCTCCAGCCAGTGTACCACGACTGATACATCAAAAGCTGGGGTATGTACTACCCTGTCCGTGGGATGGTCCATGTAGTGGCGATAGCAGGTTTCCTTTCTCAATATCTGTGTGGTCCTTAACCATATGTCTGACGCCATATAACCATAAATACAATGTGTTGAGTGCGTCGTTAAATAAAACATATCCTTCATTCCGCGTAATTGTATAGGCTCCGTGCAAATAGACTATTATTCAATTACCCGATCTAGTTGTTTACGCGAAAGGCTGTATCTTGTTTCCACAGTTGATATTGCACCATTTCATTCTGTTTAATACTAAACTGGTATTCGTTGCAACAGTGTAAAGTTGACCAGACGTTTTCGCCAGTGCACCATGGCTGGTACGTCAAAGGCCATGGTAGGTGCTATCCTGTCTGTGGGATGGTGCATATAAAGGATCAATTGCTATTAATGGAAAAACAGTGTGTGACAGACTGGTACATTCTAATTGGTAAGAGGTGTGTATGGTTTAATTTAGATATTGTCATCACATTACAGTAATCATAAATACAGATGACTTTACATCACATATAATTCATATTTTCATATTTTTTTATATACCAGATGTTTCTAGTTTGGTTCAGATTTGGTTATGGAGGAATGATAATAAAATTAAATCTTGCATTGTTCTTTGTTGTTGGTAGAGTCTGCAAGCCTTGAAAGAAAAAATTGTTCCTCTGAAAGCCAAACTTGATTCGTACCAGGACCTACCACCAGTAAGTAAAAAACAGCTCTGCTGAAAAACACTTTCTAGTTCAATCAACTGGTAGAAAGGTGCCAGAAAACCGTGCTGGAAAAAACATGCAGCACACATTTTTAGACAGTAATGCATCCTTTTTATTTGTTAATTGGTCTCATAACTAAAAATGCTCTCGTGAAAAAAACAACAAAAAAATATTCTAGTTCAATCAAATGATAGAAAAGTGCTGGAAAAACCATCTAGCACACGTTTCTGGAGGGGCGGGACGTAGCCCAGTTGTAAAGCGCTCACTTTGATACACAATCAGTCTAGGATCGATCCCCGTCATTGGGCCTATTGGACTATTTCTCATTCCAGCCAGTGCACCACGACTGGCCGTGGTATGTGCTATCAGGCTGTGGGAAAGTGCACATGAAAAAATCCCTTGTTGCCGATGGAAAAATGGAATATATTTCTTTCCTCTGAAGGCTGTCAGAATTATCAAATATTTTACATCCAATAGCTGATGATTAATAAATCAATGTGCTCTTTGCAGTTATGAGTTCGATGCCGATTATAGGTCAAAGGAAATAACTCTGTATTCTAAAACACAACCCTCTAAAAACTGGATCCTGTCTAAACCGGATAAATATTAGGTCCCCTGTGTGATCAGGTTTAGACACGTTTCACTGTATGGTATAAAATGTAAATTGTAACATTTATATTGAAAATATTGATTGGATATGATTTAGTTCTTTTGTTATTTCACAGCCAAACAAGACTAGTTTTATATTTAAAAACTGGCGGCGTGGTTAAGCCATCGGACATAAGGCTGGTAGGTACAGGGTTCACAGCCTGGTACTGGTTCCAACCCAGAGCGAGTTTTAACAACTCAGTGGGTAGGTGTAAGGCCACTACACCCTCTTCTCTCTCACTAACCACTAATCACTAACTCACTGTCCTGGACAGACAGCCCAGATAGCTGAGGTGTGTGTCTATGACAGCATGCTTGAATCTTCATTAGATATAAGCACGAAAATAAGTTGAAATGAAATGAATATTTTAAAAAATTAATAAATCTTTCAGAATATTTCTGAAGCAAGTGTGAAGATAGAGGAAGTTAAACGGCAAGTGGTAAGTTTTTGGATCTTTATCCACTGTTTTATCATTGAGAAATCATTATTTTAGGCTGTATCTTATATAACTTGTAGTTGTAAGGTTGTATGACGTCCTGCTTCACATTCCACTGGGATGTAACACTTTGATACATACCAAGATATTTTTATCCCCAGGCCTTAATCTAGAATTTAAACAGTAGGAGAAGTGACTTCTCCTTTCTCGGAAGAAAGGGGAGAAGTTTGATAAATAATAGTTCTGAATTATACACTCTTTCTCTAGTTGTAATATTTTGATATAAAATACTACTACTTCCGGTCATAAGATTTAAACAAAACTATTGTATGTTTCAATAAAAAACGTGATATTATTGAGTAGTTGATAATGTGTCACTGTGTTAAAACAAAAGTAATAAGTAGTATTTTCTTGCATTACTGAAATGAATATGGCCAAGAATTAACAATGCTTGACTGGTCATTGCAAACGGCGCGACATGCGTTGATGTACACTCTGGCACCAAAGAATAAACACGGTCCAACAAGGTTCCAAGTTAGATATGACACTAAGTAAGTCTTGTGTCTTTTGTTTTTGAAATCGAATTAGGTTGAAAATATTACAGCGACTTTGATTTCTCATTACTGCTAATAACTTGGCAACTGCAGCCGACTTTCGGCAAAGAAAATGTTCACGTTGCCGGCTAGAATAGGACCTGATCCCTATGGGTAATAATATTCCTTTTGTAAACAAGTTATGTCATGTTTTGGGGTTTTTTTTAATATATATTATTCTTTACATAAATTAATTAATTTGTGTTTTATCTTACAGGCTGCACTAGACGAGGAACTGACAAGACTTATCAACGTGATGCATATATGATATCGTAGTTCTGAATTATACACTCTTATCAACGTGATGCATATATGATATCGTAGTTCTGAATTATACACTTATCAACGTGATGCATATATGATATCGTAGTTCTGAATTATACACTGACATCAAAACACTGTCATGAAGAGTCTGCTTGTCTGTACAACTTCTGAATTTTGTATGGGCTTCGGAAAATTGGGAGAACGATAGTATTGTTAACCTGGTGTTTACGCAAATTTATTGCTTTTGTGTAAAAAAAACCTTTTGTTCATTTAGCAGGTTTTGTAAAACCCAGCTGGTAATATCGTATAACCTACTTTGTACAAAATTTAGGACAGCATTTGCATGGGTCGCACACAAAGGAAACTGGTTGCCTGAATTTATGTTTGCATAACCTGTAAATTGGTTATGCAGATTTGGCAGCCACTGCACAATGACTGGTATAGCAAAGGCCGTGGTATGTGCAACCCTGTCTGTGGGATGGTGCATATAAAAGATCCCTTGCTACTAATGAACAAGTGTAGTGAGTTTCCTCTTTAAGACTACGTGTCAAAATTACCAAATGTTTGACATCCAATAGCTGATTAATAAAAATGAACATTTGTTTTTTGTTTTTGGGTTGTTGTTTGTTTGGGGCGGTTGTTTTATTTTGTTTGCATAACCCATAAGTTGTTTATGTGATATGCACACACTTTCCATAGTTGCAACATGTTATACACAAAATGTGACTACAATATGTAAAAAAAAAAAACACCAGCCATTTGTATAGTGTTACTGACGTAAAATATGACTGCCATATTAGAACACACTTTTTGTTTTGTTTTAACTTATTTCAATGCTTATATCCAATTACGGTTCAAGCACGCTGTCCTGGGCACACACCTCAGCTATTTGAGCTGTTTGTCCAGGACTAGGTTAGTTGTTAGTGGTTAGTGAGAGAGAAGAGGGTGTAGTGGCCTTACACCTACCCACTGAGTCGTTAAAACTTGCTCATGATGAAAGCCGGTACTGGGCTGCAAACCCAGTACGTACCAGCCTTATGGTGTAACTGCTGTTCATCAGAAAGAGTAGCCCATGAAGTGGCGACAGCGGGTTTCCTCTCTCAATATCTGTGTGGTCCTTAACCATATGTCTCACACCATATAACCGTAAATAAAATGTGTTGAGTGCATCGTTAAATAAAACCTTTCCTTTTCTAAACAAGAAAATGTATTTAGTATGAAATAGTAGTCACCAACAAGGCTCTGTTATTGCAAACATCTTACAATGTGAATGTCTGCAAACTCAGGACAGTCCCTTTAAGGCCTTTACCACTAACAGAGCCCTTTTAACAACTAAAATTATTTACATGTAGCATTCACTATTTAGTTGCAGAAAAGTTGTTTTCTAGTGCGGTCAGCTGTTAGAAAGGTGCTGGAAAAAAAACGTTTAGCACACATCTCTTGAGGGTAAAACGCCCGTTTCATTGGTTGATTCGTGATAGACGACTATGGCATATGAGCTCCCATTTTTGTAGGCTGGCTTTTGCCCGAATAAAACAAAAATGCCCGAATCTGGATAACAACATTTATTTATATAGTTGGCATTAAAACAAAAAAGCTATATATGGTTGGAAACGAATCACTATGCATGTTGACATGGATTGCAGGGATGACGGTAGAATGATGGAAATGCATGGCAAAAAGGTCTCGGGTTAGCACATTTTGCCCGAATTTGAGGTTTTGTTCTAGCACTTGGGGTCTCTCTCTCTCTCTCTCTCTCTCTCTCTCTCTCTCTCTCTCTCTCTCTCTCTGTCTCTGTCTCTGTCTCTCTGTCTCTGTGTCTGTGTCTGTCTGTCTGTCTGTGTCTGTGTCTCTGTAACAATGTTTTGCAGCAATATTTTATGTATACGTTACCTAAAATAAAACCGTAAAAACTCCACAATAGCAGCAGTATTTTTTGGCCTCTGAACACGGTTGAAATCCAGAAATTTGTCCGCGCAAGTAGTCTGCTGTTTGTGTTTATTTCATTGCAGACAGCTTTGAAGTGGCAACTATTTGACTGAAGTTGAAAGGGGAGAGCATGTAGTTTGTAAACATGTGTAACTTGTTGACATTGACGACTCTGGTAATTCTGGCCCATGCAAAAGTTGTGCTTTTTGTGTAAAATGGGTGTACCCCGGCCAGGTTTAGAGGGCGTGTTTGTTTAAACCAATATGCTGGGAGAAAGAGCTGGACAACAGGGGTTGTCCTTTTCAGGGTATGTTTCCCCCAGGCAGGCAAAGGTACATACAAAAATCCATGGGTCTGCTGATATTAATAAAAATGTTATAGCCACAAACGCTATATAGAAACATATAGCGTAATTAATTGTAGTCTGTGGCCTGTTATGTATACGTTTCCCTAAAATAAAACCGTAACAACCCAACAAAAACGTTAAAACGGGAATGAATTTCTCCACTTCGAGGATCGATTATCGGACCTCAATTGGCTATTAAGAGTGAAGAAGAAGAAACGTTTTATTTAACGATGCATTCAACTCATTTTAATTACGGTTATATATGGTTACGGACGGGGCCATGAGCTATCATTTTTATCCACAGACAGAATAATACATACCATGGTGTTTCTGATACCAGTTATGGAGTCTAATGGGGCACACAGAAGGGGATCGACCCTAGACCGATCGCGCATCAGGCGAGCCCTTTACTGCTGAACTAATTCTTGCCTCTTGGTTCAAACACCTCGAAGCTCTTTTCAAATGTTGTGCGTCTGAGGTTTGATTCGGAAAATTTGGCCGCGGAGTTCGACTTCGGGTGCTCAAGATGAGTTGTTTCCCTTGGATCGTGTCTGTTTATCAACAATGTCACGAAAATGAACGAGAATGGGTGAAAGTGAACAGGACTCGGAGGTACTGTTATTTATAATGTCGATGATTATTTTTGGTCGTTTACCCATTGACCTTTAGGTAGATGTACTTTTTCTTTTAATCACTGTAGTCCGAGTATCTACTGATTGATTTTCCGTTATGTCTTGTAGACCTACCAGGATATGACCTCTCGTCCAAAGGTCAGCGTTTGTTGTGACGTCTTCGACCGCGTTTCAACTAAACTGTACGAACAGGAAGGAGGAGATGTTTTATTTAACGACGCACTCAACACATTTTATTTACGGTTATATGGCGTCAGACATATGGTTAAGGAGCACATAGATATATATATAGAGAGAGAGAGGGGAAATCCGCTGTCGCCACTTCATGGGCAGTTTTCGATCAGCAGCAAGGGATTTTTTATATGCACCATCCCACAGACAGGATAGCACATACCACGGCCTTTGATATACCAGTTATTGTGTACTGGCTAGAACCGTACAAACACGTACAAGCCCATGCCTTGTGTGAACATCAACAGGGGCGTAGCGTTATCTGGACCTGGGGAGGGGGGGGGGGTGTCGAATATGAACCAAGTGTTTTCTATTGTGTTTGCACCACCAGAAACTCCATATGTATAAACCTGTATGTTTTAGTTCTGAAAGCGGACTATTTTGCTTCAGCGGGGTGGGGGGGGGGGGGGGGGGTCGTCCGAATCCCCCAGCCTACGCCCCTAATCAACCTATTTATCTATCTCTCCGTCTTTCTATCTATATATCTATCTGCGCATGTATGTATGTATATATATATATATATATATATATAATAGAACGATACTACGGTAGCGATCCATTTCAACTGAAGGGGCAGGGGTGGGGGTGGCAAAGCATAGGCGTCTCTGGCCCCGCTAGCCCGAGTACTCTGACAGTAAGAGACCAAGACGGAAATGGTAACCGTTATCATGCTCTATAACCGTCAAAAACCAATCTATATCAATATATCAAACAATAGTCAAACATTCCCACAGAGATTACGCAATATTGATATTATATTGGTCTCTGACGGTTATAGAGCATCATAACTGTCACCATGTTCGTCAGCTCTCTTACCGTCAGAGTACTCGGGCTATGGCCCCGGCAGCTTCAGAGATTGTGGGGTGGGTGGGAGCAGTGTTTTTTGTGCGGTAGTGGTGGTGGATTAAATCATCAATCAATGTCGGTGGTTCCATTGGGCTAATTCACATTCCAACCACGACTGGTATATCAAAGGCTGTGGTATGTGCTATCCTGTCTGGGATGCCATGATGTATATAAATGATCCCTTGCTACTAATCGAAAAATGTAGCGAGTTTTCTCTCTAAGACTATATGTCAGAATGACCAAATGTTTGACATCCAATAGCCAAGTGGGCGGGACGTAGCCCAGTGGTACAGCGCGCGGTCGGTCTGGGATCGATCCCCGTCGGTGGGCCCATTGGGCTATTTCTCGCTCCAGCCAGTGCACCGCGACTGGTATATCAATGGCCGTGGTATGTGTTATCCTGTCTGTGGGATGGTGCATATAAAAGATCCCTTGCTGCTAATCGAAAAGAGTAGCCCATGAAGTGGAGACAGCGGGTTTCCTTTCTCAATATCTGTGTGGTCCTTAACCATATGTCCGACGCCGATATAATCGTAAATGAAATGTGTTGAGTGCGTCGTTAAAAAAAAGTTCTTTCTCCCCCCCCAGTCTATGATTAATAAATCAATGTGCTCGTTAAACAAAACAAACTTTAACTTTTTATTTTCGATATTCTTTCATGAAAACAAATAGCCAGAATGGCCATATTCACTTTTTTTGTTGGAGCACAACTCTAAAACCGTTTAAGATAACTTCATGAAACTTTGTACATATATTCTATTGGTCTAGTAATGCATTTTTGTGTGAGTTTTCATTGTCGATATTTTGTCTGTTACAATAGAAACAAATATCCAGAATATCCGTAGCACAACTCAAAAACCGTTTAAACTAACTCCCCGAACCTTTGTATACAGATCTAATGGTCTAGTAGTGGTGTTGTTGGTGGGGGTTTTTGTTGTGGGTTTTCTTTTCTTTTTTTTGCTATGAGGGAGTTTTCATTTTCGATATTTTTCTGTTACCATGGAATCAATGTAATGAATAAATTCACCGTATCGCTGTCACAATTCCCAAACCTTTCAAAATAACTTCACGAAATGTAGTACACGAAGTGGTTTACTAGTGTCTTTCGCTATGAGGGAGTTTTCATTTTCGATAATTTATCTGTTACCATGGAAACAAATATCCAAATTCATTCATAAAATCGTTTTAATTTTAGTGTTGGTTCCGTTTCATCAGCGGGAGACTGCCGGGAAATTGATGACTACGTCTCCTTGTTTTCTAGCTCATTTTTATTATTTTCAGTTTTGATTAAACATAGTTTTGTATGTCACTGGTAAACTGAGATATTTTAGATTAATAGATTTCTATTTCACAGACCCAACGGTTCTAAGGATTTCAAGAGGATTTTTTTAAAATATAATTTCCGTTAATGTAGGCTAATTGTTTTTAGGAAATAGGTCTTCTCGTGAACTTTAGCGGGGATGGGGAGGTGGTTAAAGTGTGTCTACCGAAGTTTATAGGGGATCAAGTCATGCTCTCCCAGAAAATATATTGAGAAAAAAGAAAATTTTCTTCGTCAGGGAGGGGTTTCTACCAGTGGAGACGCGCCTGCTTCTTTTTCTTCTTCTGCTTCTGCTGCTTTTTCTTCTGATTTTCTTCTTATTCTTCTCCTTCTTCTTCCTCTTCTTCTTTTTTTTTCTTCTTCTCCTCCTCCTCCTTCTTCTTCTTCTTCTTCCTCCTCTTCGTTTTTTTCTTTTTCTTCCGCTTCTGCTGCTTTTTCTTCTTCTTATGATTTATTATTAATTATTATTATTTTCAGTTTCCGAGAATAATAGAGCTAAATGTGGGAGGACGTCACTTTAGTACGTCATTGCTGACATTAACGAAAAACCGAGAAACCATGCTGGGCGCCATGTTCAGCGGAAACTACCAGGTCCAGAGAGACAAAGATGGCCGCTATTTTGTTGACGCTGATGGCGATAATTTCGAACATATTCTTCGCTATCTGCGGTTTGCCGACCTGCCTCCCCCAGACTCCATGGAGAAAGTCTACAAGGACGCCGTCTTCTTTGGTTTGACGGAACTGGCCGAAGAACTGGAACGCTATCCGCCGATAATGTCACGAATCATGAAGGAGAAATTCAGATCGAGGTTTACGGGTTACCACGAAGCCTTCAATGAAATCATCTGCGCAGCGTCAGACAGTTGTAACCTGGCAATAAAGACGCCAACTTCCAACGTTATCGTTTCCGTTCTTGCGCGATGGATGCCACCGGCCGCTGCCGACTTTGACGTGAATCATATCTGCAGTTTTGACCGGTTTTCCGGCACAAAATCGACAGCAGACGTGACGATAGGGCCGTGGGATGTTGACACGTTTGAGGACGATTACATTCGCACTCTGCACCAGAACTTGGAAGAGCGTGGCTTCGTTGTTGTGTATAACGTCATTGGTCCATGTCAGTATCGCTGCGAACTAGCAGACGACAGTAATATCGCCAGGTTTGATGAATGCAGAAGAATGTTCTATCGTTTTACATTCCATTGGGCACGCTCGCTGACTGCATTCAAGTAATTGCATACGGGTCTTTAAAAATGTGCTCCGACACCTTTAAGGAATATTTATGTATTTTTTCTTAAATGACATGCTCTTAACGATGTTCTACACATCCCAGTAGTGACATTTTAGGAACAAATATTTCAGTCAGGCGCGTTGGCAGGAGTTTTACCGTGGGGTGGTGTCTTAGACTGACGAGCGAAATTTATAGTCACGCTCCCCCAGAAAATATATTGAAACATAAAAATTACTTGAGTATGTAGGGATTTCGACTTCCGAGACCCTCCCTTTGTACACATGCCTGCCACAGCTTTTTAGAAATCCTAAAATTCGATTTATCTAATGGTTCAAAACAATTAAAACCCGCTGACCCTAGTTTCCGAGCAACGTACCACTTGGGCGGTGGGGGTGGGTGGGGTTTTGGGTGTAAAAAAAAAAAAAAAAAAAGCATTCTGAGAGAACTGCCAAAGCATTACATGTATTCTACCAGGCCAAACAAAGTTCACGGACCACAACCAGTGGCGTAGGAAGGTGCCAAAAAGTAAGGCAGTGCTACTGGATTACAAAAGTTGGAGGGGCACACACACACACACACTCACCGCTTACTTAGCTAGCCATAACTATGTAAAAATTGGCAAAGCCCCACGCAAGTCGAAGTTGGTAATTAAGTATCTCTACATGATCAAGCTGTACACAAAATGTTCAACTCAATAGCTTAAGGTAAGTCCGGAAAACTGTATGTGAAAGAGACTGACTTCCAGACGGAGACAAAACCCATAGTCACCGCATGTTGGACAGTCGCACAGTGAGGATTCTATAACACCAATCGTTTTCAGACCGCAGTGCCCTGTACACAACTGGATAAATGGCAGTCTGGGCCCCGTTTCACGAAGCCATATTAGCGCTAAGATCAGCTTAAGTGCATAAGGTACGTAGTTATCCATCTGAGATGAACTTGGCGCTAAGATCGTTTTGTGGAATGGGCCCAGAGGTGGTGAATAGGGTGGGGCTTGGTGTGGTTTGTAGTCTCTAGTCTTGTTTCTGAAAGCTGTGGTTTGTAGTCTCAGGTGTTGTTTTCCAAAGCTGTGGTCCAGCGATGTTTAATGAGAGTCTTTGATTTCTCGGTAAGACAGGACTGGTTTGAGGCCGTCTTTGTCTTATTCGCTCTTTGGTCTTCCTCTTTGGCGAGCCTGTTTGCCTTTTCATTCCCACCAACGGCGCAGTGAACTGGAAATCCATTACATCTTGAATACAGCTTCAAGCTGCAATAAGCGAAATTATTTTACACTACTATTAAAACTGGGTTTCCATAAAAGTTGAAGTTGGTCTGACACAGACTGCGATTGTGGGCCCATAAAATGTTTCGTCTGCGTCAGTTGACAGGTCAGGTCAGGTCATAGCGCTTAACGTGCACATTCTGAGCAAACTATTGTAGTGCACGTCTGCCATGGGCGCAGGTGTTGACTTACGTCGGCTCATCCGTCCAGGCCAGGACGTCAGTCAGTGACCTGCTACTGCGTTTATGAAAATGTGTGTACCATTCAGGAGGACGAGCAATCGCGTTCATTCGCTAGACTGGCTGTTCTCTCTTCTTTTTTTTTCGCTTAACATTAGATGAATGTGATACCACAGAAGACGATGGTACCAGTCATTTTAACTTATTTTCGTGCTTATATCCAATTAAGGTTCAAGCACGCTGTCCTGGCCACACCTCAGCTATCTGGGCTGTCTGTACAGGACAGTGGGTTAGTGGTTAGTGAGAGAGAAGAGGGTGTGGTGGTTTTACACCTACCCACTGAGTCGTTAAAACTCCCTGGGTGGGAGCCGGTACCGGGCTGCGAACCTTGTACCTACCAGCATTTTGTCCGATGGCTTAACTACGACACTACCGAGGCTGTTTGGTACCAGTCAAATTACGCCACAGGCTTGACTAGGGTTAGCGACTTCAAGGGAGATAATCGCGTGTGACGTTTTATGTGTGTGTTTACATTATATAGTAGCTTATACAAAACTAGAATGGATATTTTTTTTACTATTATTATTATTGATCTACACGTTTTATGTAATATCTTTTACAATTGTACTGTTCGTTAGTTTTGTTTAGTATTTGTAAGTATTCATTATTGAATTTTATAACCTTTTTTTGATTTTGTGATTTTTTAATTCTTACTTATATTTTAGACTACGTGTATTTAGAGTTATTTTTAAATATTAATCTTTGTTTTTACATTATTTGCATTTTGCGTTTTCTACATCTAGAATATATTTATGACCTTCATTTGTTACGTTTTTATTTATATTGTTGTCTTTTTATTTTATGTATACATGCTTACATAATAAGCGAGTTACCAATTATTATCAAATTTATGTCTCGAGTGAAATAATTTTCAGTTGTCACAAGCTTTAGCGAGTGACAACTGAAAATTATTTCATGAGAGACATAAATTTGATAATAACTGGTACTGATAGAGAATAATACACGAGTGGCCATTAGATACCATTTATCTCACGAGTTTGATACGTTTTTAAACAACGAGTTGTGAGATAAAAGGTATCCAGAAGTCAGTGATTAACAAATCAATGTGCTCTGGTGGTTGTGTTAGACAAAACAAACTTACGCTGTGTAATATAAACAATGCACAGCTTACTTACATGGTGTAGAATCTATAGATGCGTTAAAAATAATAAATATACAACATATTCTAGTCAAAATGAAACTGCATTGACTAGGGATCCAAAGGGGTCATAGTTTGTTTTGTTTTTTTAACGACACCACTATAGCACATTGATTTATTAATCATCGGCTATTGGATGTCAAACATATTGTTATTTTGACAGTTATACAGAGGAAACCTGCTACATTTTGTCATTGGTAGCAATGGATTTTTTATATGCGCTATCCCAGACAGAATAGCACATACCACGGCCTTTGTCGTGGTCAACTAGACCAGATATTATAGCTGCCATCCATATTGAACTTGAGGCTGTCCAACAACTCAACCTTAGGGTGACATCTGAATGGTTCCCAGCACATGTGGGAATCATTGGCAATGAAATCGCCGACTATGGAGCCAAGACGGCCCTCTCCATCACCAAAGACAAGATGATAAAGGATGTACCACTAGGCATAACAGAGATTATGTCTAAAGCCAAGAAGCACAACATCAACAAATGGCAGGAGAGCTGGGACCAAACTTCAAACACGTGGCACTATAATATCAAACCACTCAGTGATAGACAAAACAATTATCAAACTAAGAATAGGATAATCATATCTACTCGATAACTGGCTACTCCATAAGAAGAATAATTCAATTAACTGTAAGTGCGGTACCCCAGAGGATATGAAACACTACCTCATCGATTGCACGCTGCACAATAACCAGAGAAAAATAATGCTAAACGTACTCCTGAAAGACAACCTTGCCACTTCCATTACTCCTAAACTATTACTTAACCCAGAGAAAAAACTTAAACACAACTTATTTCAAGCAATTTACCAATTTGTGCAGTCCACTAAACCAAAACTGTAGCTAATCGGTGGTGGGCAGACGTGTGGGGGTTCTGGAGTCGGGCGGTGGGTCCGGTGGCCGGTTCTCAGCTCGTGAGTAGCCCTACTTTGAACTCGCTTACCGATTATGAACTCACGACTAGAACATGGTGACCTTCTAGCCCTCAATCGCACTCGTACACCCCCCCCCCCCCCCCCCCCCCCCCCCCCCCCCCCCCCCCCCCCCCCCCCCCATATGGATGGCCCACCTTAACAGCATACAAACTCAACCGACGGAGTATCGACACTCAGCACTCGACCGTCGATTAGGCACTCCAACCGGAAGGAGGTGGCGGGGCATGATACCCAACGGGTCACTACGGGCTCGTGACATAAAATTCCCCAACGTACTGACAGTAAGACCAGTGGACATCGTACCTTATGTATACATGTAATAAATGTTTATTACTGTTTATTAATGTTTATTCATGTATTACTATTATTATTATATGTATGCACTAATCATGGCGTCGGACATATGGTTAAGGACCACATAGATATTGAGAGAGGAAACCCGCTGTCGCCACTTCATGTGCTACTCTTTTCGATTTGCAGCAAGGGATCTTTTATATGCACAATCCCACAGACAGAATAGTAAATACCACAACCTTTGTTACACCCGTTGTAGAGCACTGGCTGGAATGAGAAATAGCCCAATGGGCCCATTGATTGCGCATCAGACGACCGTTGTACCACTGAGTTACGTCCCGCCCCTACTTTTGAGAAGCACACCAGTGTGATTCCATTTCAATAGTTAAATCATCATACATTTTCAGGCACATTTACGGTTTCTGTCGTTTTCTCTAGAATACATTAAATATTTATGCAACGATAGTCTTAATTGCTGTCAATCGTTTTTCAGTATGTTATGTGTGAACAGGGCGTCGTTCCATAAAGCGATCTTAGCCCTAAGATCACCTTAAGTGTATAGCTACCTTATGCACTAAGGTGATCTTACTGCTAAGATCGCTTCGTGGAACGGGGCCCAGGTGATTAATTCCATTGCTTTGTATCAACGAATTGTTCACAATAATTATTACTTTCGAAGTCTAAGCCGGCCTCGGTGGCGTCGTGGTTAAGTCATCGGACTAAAGGCTGGTAGGTACAGGTACGGCTCCAACCCAGAGCGAGTTCTTGAGGGCTCAGTGGGTAGGTGTAAGGCCACTACACCCTCTTCTTTCTCACTAACCAACTAACAACTAACCCACTGTCCTGGATAGACAGCCCAGATAGCTGAGCTGTGTGCCCAGGACAGTATGTTTGAACCTTAATTGGATATAAGCACGAACTTAAGTAGAAATGAAATGAACGAAGTCTAAGCCACACGGTCAAAACTAACCCGATTAGGCTACTTTGACAGTAAGAGAGCTATAGTCCGTCCCATCATTCGTTTGACGTAAGAAAAAAAATGAAAGAAATATTTTATTTAACGACGCACTCAACACATTTTATTTACGGTTATATGGCGTCAGACATATGGCTAAGGACCACACAGATATTGAGAGAGGAAACCCGCTGTCGCCACTTTATGGACTACTCTTTTCGATTAGCAGCAAGGGATCTTTTATATGCACCGTCCCACAGACAGGGTAGTACATACCACGGCATTTGATATACCAGTCGTGGTGCACTGGCTGGAACGAGAAATAGCCCAATGGGCCCACCGAAGGGGATCGATCTCACACCGACCGCGCATCGTGACGTAAGAAGAAAAGTAAAAGTGTTTTGGAAATACTATTTTTGTGTGCAATTTACAAATCAGTCGGCGGACTCTAGAAGGACATTTGGACAGCGTAATAACTGTCCAAATGTCCGTCTAGCTCTCTTACTGTCAGAGTACTCGGGCTAGGTCAAAACTAGACTAAAAATGGAGGCTGCGCGGAAAATATGCGCACGATTTTCTGTAAAAGCCATAAAATATAGATATAAATATAAAATAGACAAATCATTAAACAATAAATATAAAATATGAAATAGCTTTACAGAGACAGAACTATTCGGGCTGAGTCAAAACTAAGTGGTGCTTAATCAGTGTCCAGGTGTATATTTGTCAGGTTAATTTTGACATCAGATTATTAAGTTTATACTGTCGCAAATTTAGTCACAAATTTACCGTTTTATTGGGTCCGCTAACGCGTCGCCAATAAAAATAAATTTGCGACAGTAAAACCACCGATATACGTCCGCAAATCGGAAAACACAGTAGGGTTATCCCTATGCTAATTAAACTGTTTGTTGGTTGATTTTAAATAGGAAATTGTCACATTTTTAGTAAGAATAAGATATAAACGTCACCAGCTGGTGACGTCATTAGGCAGGCCATTAACAGACGGTGGGTGGTGGAAAAGTTAGCGGTTCTAACATAGATGTGTAATTTGACATATTTAATCAGCTCTCGTGAGTAGATAACGACTAATAAAGAATAATATGTTAATTTCTGACATAAAAACGTAATATGAACGCTACAGAAATTGTTTTCATGACGTCATTACAAAACAACCCTGTTCTTTGCTTAAACTAAGACGTATTTCTGTCAGAATTTGCGACCGGTATAACGGTGATTTTACCACCAGAAATTTTTAGTAGAGATCCAATCAGATTTCTTCTTACAAATGTGTTGAATTAGAATATTGGTTATACCGTATAGTTTACACAGCAATCTAACGACGATTGTCGCTTAGGTCTTGTTTTTACCTCGCATTGTTTTGGCTTGTTTTTTGTTTTTTAATGTAAGTATTATAAAGTCACGAATGATGACATGGCCGCTCTAGAGTCTATAGATTATAATTTACTACCTCGCCGGTTCGAAATTAGAACACAAACAGTTGCAGGGTGCTCCCATTAGCTAAAGTGATCACTTACAATAGTTCTTGATTTTGACAAATTATGATCGCGTTATTGAACGTCAAGATAAATACAGATAATACTATTAAGCCGTTAAATGTTGTTTACCTAGTTTTAGCTCAGTGGACATTTCGACCAATATTGTTTGTCTTGGTTTACGATATAGTCTGTTGGACGTTCGTAGAGAGCTTTTAGCTGCGTCTTGTGCACACCAGGTAGGCCTACAAGTTGAGGATTTAAATGAATGCAAACTGAGAAAGTAAGTACTGTTTATTACTACTTGTACCTGCATTATATTATTATTATTATTATTATTATTATTTAAAGTTAAAGTTTGTTTTGTTTAACCACACCACTAAAGCACATTGATTAATTAATCATCGGCTATTGGGTGTCAAACATTTGGTAATTTTTACATCCAGTCTTAAACCCGCTACCTTTTTTTTCCATTGGTGGCAAGGAATCTGTTATATGCACCATCCCACAGACAGGATAGTACATACTAGGGCCTCTGGTACACCAGTCGTGGTGCACTGGCTGGAACGAGAAATAGCGCAATGGGTCCACCGACGGGGATCTATCCCACACATTTACCACTGCGCTACGCTCTGCCTCTATTTCTAAAGAAAGACTATCTACTAATTCATGATATGTTCATTAGAAAGTCATCAGAGGAAACCCGCTACATTTTTCCATTAGCGGCAAGATATTTTTTATATGCACTTTCCCGCAGATAGGAAAGCACATACTACGGACTTTCACTAATTGTGGTGCACTGGTTGGAACGAAAAAAAAAACAAGCAGTGTAGATCCACCGAGGTGGTTTGATCCTGCGACGCAAGCACCTCAGTCGAGCGTTCAACCGACTGAGCTAAATTCTTTCCCTCATATTATTATTTAAGAACGTATGCATACTCTTCGCCAGAAATATGGTGTAACGAACATGGGTGGGGTGGGTTTGCCAGATGCATTGCTTTTAACTTGATGTTCAAGGGCGTGGCCTGGACCTGGGGTGCGGAGTGGAGGTAGAATATGAACCTTTCGGAGATTTCTCTAACATTTCTCTGAACACCAATATGAATAGCTTAATGTTGTATAGGGCGGGATTTACCTCAGTCGGTTGAGTGCTCGCTTAAGACGCTTGCGTCGCAGAATCGAACCACCTCGGTGGATCCATTGAACTCATTTTGGTTTTTTTTTTCTGGTTGAAGACCGTGGTATGTGCTTTCCCATGCTGCAATAAGAAAATGTAGCGGGTTTCCTCTTATGAGTACGTGTCAGAATTACCAAATGTTTTGACATCCAATAGCCAATGATTAATTAATCAGTGTGCTCTAGTGGTATCGTTAAACAAAACAAAGTTTTTACTTTAATGTTGCATTATAAACAAAATGTGTTAATCCTCGGAAGACCTTCGCCCCCGATGCTCGTACTATGTATCACCCGGTACACGGGGTAAATGCTGAACGTGCCAGGTAATCATTTCCCAATGGGGGTCATAAACGTGAAGAATGGCACCTGTGAAGTAGAAGAAACTCGGTGTAAGTGGCCTTTTACGTTATACCTTCATGTTTAGCCTAGCTTTGCATTCCCTCTTTGATGAAGCCAGTTCTGGACTAAAAAAAACATTGTTTAAGGCGATGCACGAACCCATTACCTACCAGACTTTAATCCAATGAGGGAGCGGGACGCAGTCCAGTGGTAAAGCGTTCGCTTGATGCGCGGTCGGTCTGGGATCGATCCCCGTCGGTGGGCCCATTGGGCTATTTCTCGTTCCAGCCAGTGCATCACGACTGGTATATCGAAGGCCGTGGTATGTGCTATCCTGTCTGTGGGACGGTGCATATAAAAGACCCCTTGCTGCTAATCGGAAAGAGTAGCCAATGAAGTAGCGACAGCGGGTTTTCTCTATCAATATCTGTGTGTGGTCATTAACCATATGTCCGACGCCATATAACCGTAGATAAAATTGAGTGTGTCGTTAAATAAAACATTCCCTTTAATCCAGTGATAATTCATTAGGCCTACAACACCGAGGCTAAAGTGAATAGCTCCTGTTTTTACCAAGACCTACTTGAATATTTCCTGTTTTTAACCAATGTTTCAATTTGGTATATCCTTTACAGTATGCCCTTTTTCATGAGCATAAAATACCTCTTGCTGTTTACCGGGGTATACTCTGTTAGAGGGTTTCTTGTTTCGTCCGAGGGCGGGACGTAGACTAGTGGCAAAGCGCTCACCTAATGCGTGGTTGTTCTAGGATCAATCCCCGTCGGTGGGCTCATTGGGCTATTTTCTGTTCTAGCCAATGCACCACGACTGGTATATCAAAGGCCGTGGTATGTGCTATCCTGTTTGTGGAGAAAACAAACTTTTAACTTTTTTTCCCTACACCACACTTAAGTGTCACGGTTCAGGTGCGTGCGTGTGCAGGGAGGGTCTAGACTGGTGAGCGAAGTTTAAAGGGGGAGGTCAAATCATTATCCACAGGAAAATATATTTGAAAACAATAAGAAAATTTGCTTGAGCAGTGGGGTGTGACACCGAACCCACGCACCCTCTACATGCGTCTGCGGTTACCATGATAAGTTACAGATTACAAATCCTGCCCTGCGTTCAGTGACAGCAAGCGACGCTAACGTTTGCAAACTATTTGACTGGTTCCCGATGTGCTCATTCTGTTTCTTACATACCCGTTGGTAAGAACACCATGTGTTGTTTATGATTACACATACTTGTTAACACATGTACGTGTGTTAACAATTTCAAGACATACGATTGGCTGCTCCTAGGTGATGACCAGGTCACCAATGTCATACCATACTCCAATAAAAAAAACAGCGCGATGGAAATCAATTAGATTGTGACATAAAGTTAACTTGACAAGCATGTGTCTGTGACGCGTAAGTCAGGTACAAGTCCAACGGTTGTAAATAACTTTTAGTCTAAAAATATGTTAAAATTTTCTTTAAATAGGTCTACATTTATCAAAAACGTAATTCACTATTGTTTGGTATCTACGTATACCTTTTACAATATTTTAAAAATCTACCCGTTTTTAATATATTCGCAATAAAAAGTCGCGTATTTCCCATCGCTTGCCAAAAAGCCTCTGAACTCCAAGAGTTAATTCACATGACCCCGTGACGCGCTAACCGGCATAACATGAAAGCGTGATTCGCAGCCTTTCAGACATTTCACATGGAAGTGGAACACGTGTATTTTTAAAACACGAAAATGTTATTCTATTGAAATGAATTGTATGTGTGGAATATTATTTTAAAGATATCTTTCAAATGTGAAACATGGTGAACCATTATTCGGTGTATAGATGTACAAAAGCTGCAATTAATGGAAAAAGAAGTTTGCATATTTTTCCGAACACGTGCGTATTGGAAAGGACCGTCAAGATGGGATACGATTTGCAGTGATCACTTCACACCTGGGGATTACGACAATTATCTAAGATGGTCGATGGGAATGGCACCAAAACGTTTGTTAAAGAACTTGTCTGTTCCGAGCCTGTATCCCCTCATCTTCATAAATCAAGGCTAATATTCGTTCCTCGTATTCAGCCTTGATACATGTTGTCAAGAAATCGTGCCACAAAATGCTTAAATTTCATTGGATGCGATGAGATCTAATTGCAACGAATCGCAACGCTCCTTATAGATTCCCTTGTTATTGTAAACAAAGATGGCAGCGTCAGTGTCCGTGGAAACGTGTCGTGTTTGTCACGATATGTTAAAAATAAGGTTTCGGCGGTTAATTTTTGATATTGCTTTCAAGATTGTCACATGTTACCGATGCTGTGATTGGTCAGCGATGTCATCGTGTAAGGGACATAATCGGTGTTACAAATTTTCTTCCAATAGAGGGCGCTAGTAGTGGATATCAGTAATCTTGACTACATGTATCAAGGCTGAATACGAGGAACGAATATTAGCCTTGATTTATGAAGATGGTATCCCCTCTGTTCAGCCTATTTGCAGCCCGGAGCCCGAACGTCGCCCAGAGACAAAAACAAAGCCCGAATGTTAATGCCGAGGTGTACATTGTTCACATTTGGCACAAAGATACACCTCAATACGATGCATTTATATATGTTAAAAAACATAAATGTAGAAAAAAATATGTTTTAGAAAAAAAATCGCATTTTTCAAGTTCGGGCTGTACATAATGAAATCCCGAACATCGCCCGAAGACAAAAACAAATAGGTCTACCGAATGTTAATGCAATATTTTTCCTACATTTATCTTTTTTAACATATACTCTTCAAAAAAAGAAACGCAAAAGGGTACAAATGGGTTTATAACTCCGATTTTATGTTTCCTACCGGTTCATGCTTTGTGAATATAAGGTCATTGCATGTCCCAAACACATTCCCACGGTTACATTCGATAAAACGCAGCTACTGTACAATAAAGTTCCAAAATGTGAATATTCGCAAAAACGCAGCCACGTGCAAACCATGTCACCACTGCACGTGCGTTGTCTGCACGTGCAACATGAACACCGACAGTATAAAAGTGCAGGGTGTTCGCTTGCCTGGCCTCTGTATCTGGCCGACAGTTGACAATCCAGGACATGCCACGTCTCAGTGAATCGCAGAGAAACAATGCCATCGGCCGACTAGACGCAGGCGAATCCAGAACGGCCGTTGCCAGGGCATTCCATGTGTCCCCAAGCACCATCTCCAGACTGTGGGACCGTTACCAGCAACATGGATATCAACACGTGACCTCCCTAGATCCGGTCGACCACGGGTCACTACCCCCGGGCAGGACCGCTACATCCGGGTACGCCACCTTCGGGAACGATTGACTACTGCCAAATCCACAGCCGCAGCAATACCAGGTTTGCGCAGGATATCCGACCAGACCGTACGGAACCGCCTACGTGAGGTAGGAATTCGTGCCAGACGTCCAGTTCGAGGTGTCATCTTAACACCACAACACCGTCGACTCCGACTGCAGTGGTGCCAGATTCATCGACAATGGCCTCAACTGCGATGGAGACAGGTGTGGTTCAGTGACGAGTCCCGATTTCTGTTCCGACGTCATGATGGAAGATGTCGCGTGTATAGGCGTCGTGGTGAACGTTATGCGGCAAACTGCGTGCAGGAAGTGGACAGATTCGGCGGGGGTAGTGTCATGGTGTGGGCAGCCATCTCACACACTGGCAGAACTGACCTGGTCCACGTGCAGGGCAACCTGAATGCACAGGGCTACATTGACCAGATCCTCCGGCCACACATCGTTCCAGTTATGGCCAACGCCAACGCAGTGTTCCAACATGACAACGCCAGGCCTCACACAGCACGTCTCACAACGGCTTTCCTACAGAACAACAACATTAATGTCCTTCTTTGGCCATCGATATCACCGGATTTGATCCCAATTGAGCATCTATGGGACGAGTTGGACCGACGCCTCTGACAGCGACAACCACAGCCCCAGACCCTGCCCGAGCTGGCAGCAGCCTTGCAGGCCGAGTGGGCCACCATCCCCCGGGACGTCATCCGTACTCTGGTTGCTTCAATGGGCAGGCGGTGCCAGGCAGTTGTCAACACACGCGGAGGCCACACCCGGTATTGACTCCAGATGATCTTGACCTTGGTGGTGTGTCCTATCACTTACTCACAATGGACTAGAGTGAATTGTGAACAATCCTGCAACATTTGGTAATTATCGGACTCACCATTCAATAATTAAATCAATTCTCCAAATGTTACGACAATGTGGTTTTGCGTTTCTTCTTTTGAAGAGTATATATATGTTCGGGCTTTGTTTTTGTCTCCGGGCGACGTTCGGGCTCCGGACTGCAAACAGGCTGACCGCATTTGGCTCGCCAGATCATCGTCGGTTCAAACTGATAGGGATGTACCCCTAACGGATTTTGTTCCTTCTTCCTCACCAATCGAGAGAGCATTAGAATAAATAGACAAATGCGAAGTCCGAAATGTCCAAACTAACGTCCGATAAGAATGAGCTATTTTCCGAAGAATCATTACATGCTGTCGCCATGCTAACCTACTAATGAATGAGTGGAATTCACCGGATGCAGGTCAGATGCGGGTCAAATCGACTGGATCAGTGTTTTTTCCCGAACGTTTTACAAAAAGTCGCTTTATTAATAATTGGGGTGGTATTTTTGTTTTTTATGTTTAATAATTTAATCTTTATATATATTTTTATATGCTATTTATTAATAATGTGCCATGATTGTGGACCTTTAAAATCTGGTTTTTGAGGATATGTAAGAAATAGAATAATTCATTCGTGTCCGTTAGATACCATTTATCTCAAAACTCGTTGTTTAAAAACGTATCAAACTTGCTTTCGCTCGTTAGATACATTTTAAAACAACTCGCTATGAGATAAATGGTATCTAACAGCAACTCATGTATTATTCTCTATTTAGCAAATACGCATAATGTCTGTTTTTGACCTAGCGCGGGCACCCAAATCCGCGCCGCGCAAATGAAATCACGGCTTGCACGTTCCGCGCCTCACCAAACACCGCGCACATGGAAAACGTCCTTTAATAAGCTATTTTTCCTTTCAGGTTTCTAAGTCTCCAGAACAACACTATGCGCGGTTTTCAACCCATTCACGTCTTTATGTGTCTGATCGTCAGCTTAAGAACACCCGCTCGGGCCAGCGCCGGAAGAGAATGGTGGATGGTGCGTATGACGGAAATGGACAAGCGGATGCTTCCGGCGCAATCAATAACAGCTTCTTGCACAGCAGATTGTGGTGTTTGGTGTACGGAAGATCCGACCTGTACCACTTTTTCTTACGGTGAGATCGTCAGAATGTGCATGCTGTACCCAGAGTTGCTCCGCCCTTACGACGTCAGTATAACCTTGCATCAGGCAGACTTTTTGACCTTTAATGTATTCCAAGGTAACATACATTTTAATGTGTTTCAAGGTAACGTACATTTTAATATGTATCAGGGTAACGTACATTTTAATGTGTACCCAAGGTAACGTACACTTTAATGTGTTTCAAGGTAACGTACATTTTAATGTGTATCAGGGTAACGTACATTTTAATGTGTATCAGGGTAACGTACATTTTAATGTGTACCCCTAGGTAACGTACATTTTAATGTGTACCCCTAGGTAACGTACATTTTAATGTGTTCCAAGGTAATGTACATTTTAATATATATGAAAGTAACGCACATTTTAATGTGTATCAAGGTAACCGTACATTTTAATGTGTATCAAGGTAACCGTACATTTTAATGTGTATCAAGGTAACGTACATTTCCCAGATAGCTGAGGTGTGTGTCCAGGACAACGTGCTTGAACCTTAATTGGATATAAGCACAAAAATAAGTTAAAATGAAATAAAATACATACTGTAATAGTTTCAGAAAAGTCCACTTACCCAGCAGGGTACAGGAAGACGAGCATTCCCGATTTCGTGATCCGCTTTCACTACTACTGGGAACTGAACTGGTCCAGTGCAAGTCTCGTGTGTCAGCAGGAAGGTGGACGATTGGTTATGGCCAACACCGAGGAGAAACGCGAACTCCTCGCCCGCAAAATAGCACACAGTCGAGGTGAACTAATATTGTGAAGGAGTTTTTGTAGGGGGAAGGGGGGTTCTAGACTGAGAACAAAGTTAATGGGCGGGTCGAGTCATGCTCTCCTGAAAAATGAAAAATGTATTGAAAAAATAGAAGAAAATTTGCTTGAGCGGTAGGGATGAGGTGGGGGAGGCGGTTAATACCCAAAACCCTCCCCCCCCTGCACATGCGCCTGTTGTCTCAAGTTTATTGAAATATTTTATTTATTATCTGTCGATAACTCTATATCGGCCGGTTTCTGAGCAGATATTCTAATTTTTAATACTTCCTTTAAAGGTGCTGTCTCAAAGTTAAAACTTCAGTAGTTTATATATTAGGTAAATTTAATGTGTACGCATAAAACACTGACGTCACGAGTTAATGCGTATGGCACACTACACTATTAACCCATCCCTCCACCCCCTCCAAAAAACAATCTACTATTAAATGGAATTATTTGGTTGTAATTTTTTATAAGTATATAGCTAAAGGTATAAACGTTGTTTCAAAGCAAAAAATGAATAAATATTTTTGGCGGGAACCGCCATTATTGTAACTTTGACGTAGCACCTTTAAGTGGTGCTGGTAGTTTGTTGACCCTCACATTACCACATTTGTTTTTGATGTCAATAAACATAATTTTTAAAAGAAAAAATAATAATTTGAGTTGTGATAGGGATGACAAAATAACCAGCGTGTATCTTGTCATTTTCAGATCTGAGGATTCGTGACGATAATGGATTTTACGTCGGAGCTTACGCTATTTCCGGTTCCGATTTTTCTTGGCTGGACGGTAACGATACACCGGTGGACCATTCCGCCTGGGCTTCCGGAAAACCGGACGGAAGCGGAAACTGCACGGTATTGTTGCCGACCGAGTCATTCAAACTAGCAGATGAAAACTGTGACGTCCAGCGGCCATACATCTGTGAACTCATGTGATGTAATCGGTGATTCAGTCTGATTCGACTGTGACGTCATTGATAGTCCGATCCTATTACAATGTAGTCAGTTATACAGTCTGATTCTACGGTGACGTAGTCGGCGATAGTCTGGTTCTACTGTGACGTAGTCAGCGATACAATTTGATTCTACTGTGACGTAGTCAACAATACAGACTGATCTTACTGTGAGGTAGTCAGCGATACAGTTAGATTCTACCGTGACGTAGTCCAAAATATGTTCTACACTGACGTAGTCCGAGATACATACGGATTTTAATTTACTAACATTTCTACTATGTAACTTAGAAATAAAAAAGCTGATATAGAATTCAATTAAACATCATTGTGCAAACAACTGAACCAGCTTACAAGTACGCACATATATAGTGGTTAACCAAATGTGTATAATAATATATTCACAATTACATGGCCCCACTCCAACTCTACCCCCACCCCCTTCTACCAAATACATTTATTTCGTCCATGGACGAACTGTACGTTAAATTACTGAACGAAATATACATATGGATCGTCCAAGAATGATTTTTGCTTGTCTGGAGTTCATCATTAGGCGAATAAATACAGATTGTCTTACAAATAGACAAAACTTTTAACTTTACTAAATAGACATAATTTTACCACTATATAAATAACATGACCCCACCAATGAAAAACTGTGGTACAAAAAAAATACGACCAATCGTCTTGGACGGTCATTTATTATTATCTGGAAGTGAATATGTGAGGCATATTTTGTAGGGGGCAATCTGCCTTTTGCCTGAATTAAACGAAAATGCCCGAATCTGTATAACAACATTTATTCATATTAACATTAACATTACTACTATATAGTGTTGCAAACGAATCACTACACATTTTTCCATAGACTGCAACTGATTTTGAGGGTAGAATGATGGAAATACATGGTAAAAAGGTCCCAGTTTGGCACATTTTGCCCGATTATATCACTTTTGCCCGAATTTGACGTTTCGTTCCAGGACTAGAGGGGCAGCTGCCCGCCCCACTACCACCCTGTCTCGTACAATTATGATGTGATGCATACAAGTACACAATACACTGGCATCTCACTCACTCTCTCCACCCCCCCCCCCCCCCCCTCCCTTCATATATAAACAACTTGTATGTACAAAGCGAAATATACGGTAATTCATTTTGGGCGGGGGGGGGGGGGGGGGCTTCTAGTGGACGAACAGTCGAAGAATGACTTTTGGTTATGGATGAAACGTAGTCGAACAAGAGAGCGGGATGTAGCTCAAGCGGTAGCGTGTCCGCCTGTGAAGCGGTCGGTCATCGGATCGATCCTTCTCAGTAGACCCATTTGCAGTTTGGGCTATTTCCCGTTCCAACCAGTGGTCCACAATTGGTTCATCAAAGGCCGTGGTATGTGCTGTCCTGTTTGAAAAAAAGTGCACATAAAAGACCTTTGCTGCCTATCGGAAAGAGTAGCCTATGTGGCGGCAGCGGGTTTTGTCTAAAGAAATATGTCAGAATTACCATATGTTTGACGTCCAATAGCCGATGATAAGATTAAAATCAATGTGCTCTAGAGGCGTCGTTAAATAAAACAAACTTTAGGTTTTTTTAAGTCGAACAAATACACATCTTCATAAATCAAGGCTAATATTCGTTCCTCGTATTCCTGAATACGAGGAACGAATATTAGCCTTGATTTATGAAGATGACAAATACAGTGCTTGTTACAAAACGGGTAGGAATCACTCAAAAAGCTACCACTCTATAAATAAGAGAACCAGAGGCGGATCTAGAGGGGTGCCCCAATCCCCCCCCCCCCCCGTAAATTTTGCAACAGTTATAATTTTATTATATATTAATTTTCACCCCCCTCCAAACCTCCCCCAAAGTTCTCTTGGCATTCCGCCTCATGCCATTGGGGCCCTTTTCTCGGAATAAATATGTGAAGCAGAGACCGCCATATAATGGTTAAACAACCAACATTAATTTTGTTTTGTTTAACGACACCACTAGAGCGTATTGATTTATTACGAAGTGTACATACATTTATTTAATCGATGGAGGAAGTGTACGTATATTTATTTACACAGTGAACGAAGTGTACGTTCATTTATTTAATCGATGGAGAAAGTGTATGTACATTTATTTAATCGATAGAGGAAGTGTACGTACATTTATTTAATCGATGGAGAAAGTGTACGTATATTTATTTAATCGATGGAGGAAGTGTACGTATATTTATTTAATCGATAGAGGAAGTGTACGTACATTTATTTAATCGATGGAGGAAGTGTATGTACATTTATTTAATCGATGGAGGAAGTGTACGTATATTTATTTAGACAGTGAACGAAGTGTACGTTCATTTATTTAATCGATGGAGGAAGTGTATGTACATTTATGTAATCGATGGAGGAAGTGTACGTATATTTATTTAGACAGTGAACGAAGTGTACGTTCATTTATTTAATCGATGGAGGAAGTGTACGTACATTTATTTAATTGATAGAGAAAGTGTATGTGCATTTATTTAATCGATGGAGGAAGTGTACGTACATTTATTTAATTGATAGAGGAAGTGTATGTACATTTATTTAATTGATAGAGGAAGTGTACGTACATTTATTTAATTGATAGAGGAAGTGTATGTACATTTATTTAATTGATAGAGGAAGTGTACGTACATTTATTTAATTGATAGAGGAAGTGTATGTACATTTATTTAATCGGTCAACGAAGTGTACATACATTTTTTTAGACAGTGGACGCAATGTACGTACATTTATTTAGTCCGTGAACAAAGTGAACGTAGCTATATGTATTTAGTAGGTGGACGAAATGTATGGTAACTGAAAAAAATAATAAATTAAAATGTGTCTGTCCACTTACATCTTTACCCCCAGTGCCCCCCCCCCCCCCCCCCCTTCCAAATAAAACGTAATTTTTATGTATTCCTGACAAACATGCAACATAAAGGTGAAAACAAATGATGAAGACTTTTATTCATCTTTAATTATCAATATTCAGTTAGATAAGGAAGGAAATATTTTATTTTAAAAAAAAAAGTTTGTTTTATTTAACGACGCCGCTAGAGCACATTGCTTTTTTTTATCTTATCATCGGCTATTGGACGTCAAACATATGGTCATTCTGACACTGTTTTTTAGAGAAAACCCGCTGTCGCCACATAGGCTACTCTTTTTACGACAGGCAGCAAGGGATCTTTTATTTGCGCTTCCCACAGGCAGGATAGCACAAACCATGGTCTTTGTTGAATCAGTTATGGAACACTGGTCGCTGGAAGTGGTTTACACCTACCCATTGAGCCTTGCGGAGCACTCACTCAGGGTTTGGAGTCGGTATCTGGATTAAAAATCCCATGCCTCGACTGGGATCCGAACCCAGTACCTACCAGCCTGTAGACCGATGGCCTGCCACGACGCCGGTCATATTTTATTTAGCGATGCACGCAACACATTTTATTTACGGTTATATGGCGTCAGACAGATATTAAGAGAGGAAACCCGCTGTCGCCACTTCATGGGCTACTCTTTTCGATTAGCAGCAAGGGATCTTTTATATGCACCATCCCACAGACAGGGTAGTACATACCACAGCCTTTGATATACTATTCGTGGTGCACTGGCTGGAACGAAAAATAGCCCGAGGGGCCCACCGACGGGGATCGATCCCAAATCGACCGCGCATCAAGCGAGCGCTTTACCACTGGGCTACGTCCCGCCCCCAGTTAGATAACACCAACAATCTATATGATTTTATCATTTATTTCATCATTGAAAAAAAAAAAAAAAAAAAAAAAGAGAAAAACATGGGAAATGCAGGCTTTTGAGTTTTGGAAGCTTGAATATTCCAAAATATGTTTATACTAATTTGAAGAGGAATTCAACTGGATGGCAACAGAGGTTTGAATTAACAAAGTTTATAATAAAAGCTGTTATAATCTGAAAGACCGTGGGTCGAATTTACGAAACCTGTTTTTCTTAAATGCGGATGTTTTTAAAAGCATTTTAAATGTATGTAGTTACACGCATGTATGTCAAACAGGCGTAAATTCGGCTCTACATTTTTATATTACATTCTTTAAGAACACAATGTTCAAAGACTTTGACATGTTAACATTAACAACAATTAAATGTTTTTGGCACTTTGTATATATGTGTGGCATTTGGAAGGAAGGAAATGGTTTATTTAACGACGCACTCGGCACATTTTATTTACGGTTATATGGCGTCGGACATATGGTTAAGGACCACACAGATATTAAGGTAGGAAACCAGCTGTCGCCACTTCATGGGCTACTCTTTTCGATTAGCAGCAAGGAATATTTTATATGCACCATTCCACAGACAGAATAGAACATACCACAGCCTTTGATGTACCAATCGTGGTACACTGGCTAGAACGAGAAATAGCCCAATGGGCCCACCGATGGGGAATCGATCTCAGACCGACTGCGCATTGAGCGAGCGCTTTACCATTGGGCTACGTCTCGCCCTCCATTTGGAAGGAGGTTAATTAATAAAAAAGTTAAAACATAAATCTGTTACTAGTTATGACTTCACAATTAAAGATTCAACCTTCTTGTTAATTTTTTTTTAAAACCCATAGCACTCTTCCGATATGGAATGCAGT
Organism: Gigantopelta aegis; assembly: GCF_016097555.1. Taxonomy (NCBI): domain Eukaryota; kingdom Metazoa; phylum Mollusca; class Gastropoda; order Neomphalida; family Peltospiridae; genus Gigantopelta; species Gigantopelta aegis. The sequence continues at coordinate 8,500,525 of NC_054700.1, read as the reverse complement.
AAATACAGTATCACTAAAGCACACTTGAAAGTACAAGAGGTGCAGATTTAAACAGGTCCGCCAGAGGTCTTATAACCCCTGTTTTTGGAAAATAAAAATAATTTTGCATTTGTACAAGTCCGCTTGTTTATCAATGTCACCTAACTAATAGTGTATGTTGTGTCTCCTTTTCTTTCTTCAGTTACAAAATCAAAAATTCAGGCATGCACAATGTCCTTCCAATTTCATATAAAATAACACAGGAAAAGATCCACATTTTCCATCAAAACTATTAGTAGTAGTAGTAGTAGTAGTAGTAGTAGTAGTAGTAGTTTTATTATTATTATTATTATTATTATTATTACATTGCACTGATGATCGCAGAAAATCTTAGAACAATTTTAAAAAGCACAAAAACAAACAAAAACAAAACAAAACAACCCTAAACAAACAGACAATAATGCACCGTATATTAATGCGGTTTAAGTAATATTTAACATGACATCATGCAGTATGCTGTTATCTCTCCCCCCACACACCCACACACAGTCTGTCCAAATTTCTAATCAGCCAATCAAAAATGATTCACATCTTCTATCGTGTAATCAAGATGAAAATGGACAGTTTAAAAAAGCAACAACAAACAAACAAAACAAACAAACACCAAATAAACCAAAAAAAAACAGAATGTGAAAGCAGCAATAGCAAATCAATATAAGATGACTGGTGAATGACACGTGTATTGTTCATCAAATACCCACAACCGTTTAAACTACACATGCTAAACCAACAAACAAAAATCGCAAAATTTTATTTCTCTTGATAAAATTAATTTTGTAAATAGACTTTCAAAATGGGTCTACAATGTTGACCAGACATTGATTAGTTTTATTAAGACACCAAAAACAATGGGATTTAAACTGAATAAACATTTGCATTTCTTTTGTCGTACAGTATATTAGAACAGACCTTTGGGGCTCCATTTCATAAACATCGTAAGTTTACGTCTGCTACTAGCAGTTATACCGGTCGTGTGTTTACACGTGTTTGGCATCGATTTCACGCAGAAAATTACATCATTACGAAAGCTGGAGTAATTTCAAGACAAAAGAAAATGAAATATGTGTTCTTCTAACTATATTTGTTGAACTATAATAGTAATAAGAATTGTGGTTTTGTCGCAGATTTACGTTTACGTGCAAATATAGGCTTACGATAGAATAGAACATACCACAGCCTTTGATATACCAGTCGTGGTACACTGGCTAGAACGAGAAATAGCCCAATGGGCCCACCGATGGGGAATCGATCTCAGACCGACTGCGCATCGAGCGAGCGCTTTACCATTGGGCTACGTCTCGCCCTCCATTTGGAAGGAGGTTAATTAATAAAAAAGTTAAAACATAAATCTGTTACTAGTTATGACTTCACAATTAAAGATTCAACCTTCTTGTTAATTTTTTTTTAAAACCCATAGCACTCTTCCGATATGGAATGCAGTAAATACAGTATCACTAAAGCACACTTGAAAGTACAAGAGGTGCAGATTTAAACAGGTCCGCCAGAGGTCTTATAACCCCTGTTTTTGGAAAATAAAAATAATTTTGCATTTGTACAAGTCCGCTTGTTTATCAATGTCACCTAACTAATAGTGTATGTTGTGTCTCCTTTTCTTTCTTCAGTTACAAAATCAAAAATTCAGGCATGCACAATGTCCTTCCGATTTCATATAAAATAACACGGGAAAAGATCCACATTTTCCATCAAAACTAGTAGTAGTAGTAGTAGTAGTAGTAGTAGTAGTAGTAGTAGTAGTTTTATTATTATTATTACTATTATTATTATTATTATTACATTGCACTGATGATCGCAGAAAATCTTAGAACAATTTTAAAAAGCACAAAAACAAACAAAAACAAACAAAACAACCCTAAACAAACAGACAATAATGCACCGTATATTAATGCGGTTTAAGTAATATTTAACATGACATCATGCAGTATGCTGTTATCTCTCCCCCCACACACCCACACACAGTCTGTCCAAATTTCTAATCAGCCAATCAAAAATGATTCACATCTTCTATCGTGTAATCAAGATGAAAATGGACAGTTTAAAAAAGCAACAACAAACAAACAAAACAAACAAACACCAAATAAACCAAAAAAAAACAGAATGTGAAAGCAGCAATAGCAAATCAATATAAGATGACTGGTGAATGACACGTGTATTGTTCATCAAATACCCACAACCGTTTAAACTACACATGCTAAACCAACAAACAAAAATCGCAAAATTTTATTTCTCTTGATAAAATTAATTTTGTAAATAGACTTTCAAAATGGGTCTACAATGTTGACCAGACATTGATTAGTTTTATTAAGACACCAAAAACAATGGGATTTAAACTGAATAAACATTTGCATTTCTTTTGTCGTACAGTATATTAGAACAGACCTCTGGGGCTCCATTTCATAAACATCGTAAGTTTACGTCTGCTACTAGCAGTTATACCGGTCGTGCGTTTACACGTGTTTGGCATCTATTTCACGCAGAAAATTACATCATTACGAAAGCTGGAGTAATTTCAAGACAAAAGAAAATGAAATATGTGTTCTTCTAACTATATTTGTTGAACTATAATAGTAATAAGAATTGTGGTTTTGTCGCAGATTTACGTTTACGTGCAAATATAGGCTTACGATGTTTTGTGAAAGTAGGCCCTGGGGTTTCGCAGTCTTGTAGTGCAATGCAGAAATACTTACAAAGACGGTGTGATGTTAAAGAGAACTTTGTGAATTAAGCCCCTGGCCTGGTGCTTATGAAACCTTTTTAAGAGTCTAGACTTGAGACTCTAATAGGATCTGAGACACTAATAATGTCCTGACAACGCCATGTACAAATTGTATGCATGTGACGTCATTAGAGATTGAGTCTGGACCCATATTCACGAAAAGGTGTAAAGTTACATCTACGACTAGCACTTACACTTACGTATGCCATAGATTTACATTTAAAGCACCTTATTCTCAAAGACGGTCGTAAACGTAAAAGTAAATTAGCTGGACGTAAATCTACGATTGTAACGCTCTCACTTTAAGTAGGTTAAGTAGTTAGTGTGAGAGAAATTGTTAAACTTGGTCTGGGTGGCACCTGCACAGGGGCGGATCCAGGAATTGTAGCAGGGGGGGGGCCAGTCTTGAGCCTTTGGAGGCCCCCCCCCTCAATAGGAAATTTTCATATTTGAAGATAGCTTTAGATGGATTTGAAGTATATTCCCATTATCAAAATCCTGCCTGTTGGTCACGAGCGGGGGGGGGGGGGGGGGGTTTCCAGACCCCCTCGACCCCCCCCCCCCTGGATCCGCGTCTGCTGCATAATACCGGGATGCTTACCCAGTATCTACCAGCTTTGAGTTTGATGGCTTAACCACTACACAGTCAGAACATTTTAAAGTTTTATAAGCAAGGACCTAGGAGCCAAAGTCATTAAACATTGTAATTTTACACTTATATGGTTAGCAGTCGTGTTTCCAACTATTTGGTAACTATTTCACACAAAAAATTATGTCAGTGCAGAAACAAAGGAAAGTGATTTATGCATGTTTCAAACTCCTTGCCAAAACACATCTAATTTTTTTTTTATTTTTTTTGGTCGTTATAATTAATCGTGTGTAAACATTTAAGTTATATGTTAACTCAGTGAAGTGCATAACTCTAACTACAGTATTGAAGTGAGTAGGACCTCGGGCTCTTCTGTAAAATATCTGTTCTAATTTGTTTTGGGAATTATGTTTATTTGCCTAGAAAACATCAATCCTCTGTGATTGACATTTTTTATATTAAAGGCATACTGTCACGGATTTAAGGACCTTATTTCTCTAAATTAATTGTTAACATTAATTGTTAGAAACCAAATCTAGCTATCACATCACCTTAACTGAACCATGATGGAGTGAAATGCATGTCATCCCTCTGGGCAATTTTAGTTTTTGAATTATGAACCATTGCCATAATTCAATTATTTTTACAAAATGTCATTAATAAAGGCAGTATGGTGGTTATGAAGATGGTTGAATAAAGTACATTTAGGGACAAATCAAATTATTTTTGTTCAGGTAATACTTTGTTAGACCATTAAATAGGTCAGTGGTCTGTGACAATATGCCTTTAATACTTGGTGTTTGTCATTGTTTTCTTGGAGACATTCACTATGTGCATATAAGTCGTAAATTTACATTTATGTGCAAAACAATGTTCCTTAATCCATGGTTAAAACACAATCCATATAATTACAATGAGTTTAAAATATACATAAATAAATAATTCTCTTTTACCTTTACCCTGATTTGTAATTACATAATTTCCTGTGTGAAACTAATACAAAATACACATAAAGGAAAAGATGCCTTGTTTTGTAAATTTCACCCCTTGTTTGAAACCAGTCAAAAATATATATATTATAAAAAGATCCTGATTATACAAGAGTGACTAAAAATCGTGAAATATAATGTCTGTTTCATTGATAAGCAATGGAAAAAAAAAACATGGCTTTTTTTTAACAATCCATCAAGATAATGATTTTACAGGAGGGGATAAAATCAATACGAATATAATGCTGATTTTTTGGGTAAGCCACTAAAAAGAAATATATTTCTCTCAAGACAACGACACTTTACGAGTTTTTCTGGGGCACCTTGATCACCACCTGAAATAAAAGAAAAACATATTTTAATGACGCCCCAGCACATTGTTTAATCAAGAGTTGTTATGAGAAAAATAAAGCGTATAATGACACCCCAGCACATTGTTTAATCAAGAGTCTAATGATCAGTGGCTATTTGGAAAAGCTATTGTACGATTTACTATATTGCAAACCAAAATCTTTTATCAACGAGTTACATGAGGTAAAGTTTGTTTTGTTTAACAACACCACTAGAGCACACTGATTTATTAATCATTGGCTATGGGATGTCAAACATTTGGTAATTTGTTTACATATAGTCTTAGAGAGAAAACGCGCTACATTTTTTTCATTAGTAGCAAGGGATCTTTCATATGCACTATCCCACAGACAGGATAGTACATACCACAGTCTTTGATATACCAGCCGTGGTGCACTGGCTAGAACAATAAATAGCCCAATGGGCCCACCGACAGGGATCAATCCTAGATCAATTGCACATCAAGTGTACACTTTACCATTGGGTAATGAACACTACCATTAAGCTATTTGTTGTAACTACATGTACAGCTGTTGCCATCAACTCACATTCTTGACTTCCAGATACTGTTGGAGTCCGTATTCACCACTGAAACAAATATTCATGTAGGTTAGTTAACAAATTTATTTGCAAAAATTCTGTTCAATATGATGACATCATTTAAAAATTCTCAATTTCATAACACTTATTATAAATAAGGTTATATTAATAATTAATATAAAGCATTCTAGAATGATTAAAGGAGAGGACAATTAAGGCATTTGGCCTTGTATGCATATTCAACAATATATAATGCACATTATTGCTTAATATCAACACGTATAATCGTACAGTTAATTAATAAAACGGTTAAATGTGACGGCTATTATATATAACGGGCGCAGCCATTTTGTACCATCTCAGTGAGTACGCCCTCTGGCGAGCTGGTGGTTACGTAATACTTAACGCGTAACATCAGGAATGAGCCTTAGAACTAGAGAAACACAATCTACCTGGTTTTTGCGGGATGATAAATAGTCATACATTGCAAAGTTCTGTAATAATACACATCCCAGTAAGCCAGCAATAAGTATATCCAGCACTATATATATTATTTTTCAGTACAAAATAAAATACCATTGTCAAAGTGGCTACACAACAAGTCGAAACAATTAACAATGTTTTGCCAATGCATTAACCTACGTACTGAAATGATACACGGAATGTTTTCTTAGTTAATTGGTCCATGCTGTTAGTTGCTTCTACATGTGATTCCTGATTGGCAGGTGTGTATTTGATTGGTAACCAGACGAGCCAATTAATTGACGTCGTCTAGACACAAAAATACATACCGGTATTGTGGAATATTACCTGTCACCCCTAAAATTGTAATGGACATGGTTTATTACTGTAAATAGTTCTGTAAAACTATTAAGTAGACTTTTCCATCTAAAACCACAGAACTGCCCAATTACGTAGTCCCAAAGAAAAGAAAATTATCACTTGGGTATCGTGGGTTGTCGTTTTTGCTCCAACGTAGCATATCAATAGGCCTAATAGTGTACATTTTTCCTTTGGATTATTTAACAGAGAAAAATACTATAACCCCATTTTGTTTCGTTAATGCAACTTGAAATATATTTAGTTAAATAGTTTATTATATTATTCCGTCATTTATGCTGTTTTACAAGTTAGGTTGATCAAAGAGAAGCGCCTTGTCGAAAATTACTGCTTTTGTTTACACTATTCATACAGGAGATGGTCAGGAGCTGACGTCACTTCACCCCAAGCTATCCCACCGGACGTCACAAAAACGAAACAAAATGGCTGCCCCCAGTTAGCAGGAATAATCATGTTTTTTTTATTATCTTTAAAATTACGCGTTTTTCATTTGCTAAAGTGTCAGTATGTGTTGGTGGTCCGGGTATGCAGCTTTCCAACACATAAGGCTCTTGTTTGAGTTGACCCTACCTTTAAGCAGGTTTTAACAACAGTTCACATTTTGAATTTTAAAAGATTGTCTCATCTCCCACCCATTTATTTTAAAGATTTGTTTTTAGTACACTGTTCTAGAATGTGTAGAACAATGTAAATGTTATACAAATGTTATAATATAAATGTTATACAAATATAATTAAAATGTAAATGTTATACAAATGTTATACTGTAGGACAATGTTGAACAAAACGATGATTACATTTTTCTTTTCTTTTTTGGTCAAGTACTACTGGTTTTAAATAATAAAACCTGATGGTTGTTCCATGTTTACTAGGCTTATTATTATTTCTCAACTAGTTTGTCCCAAAGGTGTAGCATAGTAGGCTACAAACAACACAATTTATTTAGTTCAAAATACATATAAATCAGTTTCCAATGTTGTTTAATTTTTACCCAACAATGTCCCATTTTACGTACAGATGTAATTTTCTGCAATTTATCAAAGGATAACATTCAGTTTTGAGTAATATCAGCCAGTTAAAATCAAGTAAGTGACATGACAGCAAAACATGTGTAATCATAGTTTTGTAAGCACGTGAAGAAGTGGTTAGACAGATAAAACATAACATTGATCAGCTTACAGCTCTCGTCCGAGTCCCGACATCTTGAATCCACCAAACGGAGCCTGCGCATTCACGGCCAGGTAACAGTTGACCCTGTGGAAATAAAACACCTACATTGTATACAGTATTAAAGTTTGTGGGGCGAGAAGTAGCCAAGTGGTAAAGCACTTGCTTGGTGCGCAGTTGGTCTGAAATCGATCCCCGTTGGTGGGTGGGCCTATTGGGTTATTTCTCGTTCCAGCCAGTGCACCACGACTGGTATATCAAAGGTTGTGGTATGTGCTATCCTGTCTGTGGGATGGTGCATATAAAAGATCAACACTACTAATGGAAAAAATGTAGCAGGTTTCTTCTCTAAGACTATATGTCAAAATTACCAAATGTTTGACATCCAATAGCCAATGATTAATAAATCAATGTGCTCTAGTGTTGTCGTTGAACAAAACAAACTTTAAACTTTCAAACAGTTTGTAGATTTATCTTTTTTCCATATGTGATTAGAAACATGCACCATGAAAGTATCTGTTAGATTAACAGACCTTCAATTATACCTATGCATCAATGATATGGTATCAACATTTAACAAATATCTGACAATTCTGACTCGTAGTCTACAGGAAAAAATGTCCATTATAAGCAAGGGATCTTTTATATGCCTTTCCATACAGACAGGACAGCACATACCATAGCCTTTGATATACAAGTTGTAGGACACCGATTGGGATGGAAAAGAAAAACCAGTCGGAGAATGGGTCCACCGAGAGGGGATCAATCCTGAAACCAAAGGACCGCAGGCGAGTGCTCTACCAACTGAGCTACATCTCACTCCTAACAAGCATTCTTAGGAAGGAAGGAAGGAAGGAAGGAAGGAAGGAAGAAGTAAGGAATGTTTTATTTAAAGACGCACTCAACACATTTTATTTACGGTTATATGGCGTTGGACATATGGTCAAGGACCACACAGATATTGAGGGAGGAAACCCTCTGTCGTCACTTCAAGGGCTACTCTTTTCGATTAGCAGCAAGGGACCTTTTATATGCACTATCCCATAGACAGGATAGCGCATGCCAAGGCCTTTGATGTACCAGTCATGGTGAACTGGCTGGAATGAGAAATAAGAATTCTTAGAGTACTGCTGAAGCAATTTACATGCCCCCTACAGGGACCAACAAATTTTCAAAACCTCCTGAATTCAAGGGCCATAACTCTGTGGAAAACTATATGTGGGACAGATGGACAGACAGAAAGAAAGGTTTTATTTAACGACGCACTCAACACATTTTATTTACGGTTATATGGCGTCAGACATATGGTTAAGGACCACACATGTTTTTAGAGGAAACCCGCTGTCGCCACATAGGCTACTCTTTTATGACAGGCAGCAAGGGATCTTTTATTTGCGCTTCCCACAGGCAGGATAGCACAAACCATGGCCTTTGTTGAACCAGTTATGGATCACTGGTCGGTGCAAGTGGTTTTACACCTACCCATTGAGCCTTGCGGAGCACTCACTCAGGGTTTGGAGTCGGTATCTGGATTAAAAATTCCATGCCTCGACTGGGATCCGAACCCAGTACCTACCAGCCTGTAGACCGATGGCCTGCCACGACGCCACCGAGGCCGGTTTGGACAGACAGAAAGACGGGCGGACAGACAGACAGACACACAGACAGACAGAACAAAGATGAAACCTGTAGTCCCCTCTGGTTGGACTGGTAGGGGACTAATAAAAGAAATGCAAAGTCTAAGATATCATAAAATAAAAATGGCAGCTAGAGCTCGTACCACACTGTGCCGGCTTTGATGCTGTGTGCAAATGTAAGAGCCTTGTCGATATCCTTGGTGAAAATGGCCGCCCCCAGACCATACATAGTCCTGTTGGCTCGCTCAATCACGTCATCCAGGTCTTTGAACTTTATAATCTGTTGAACTGGGCCAAAAATCTGCAAAATTAAAAAATATAAAAATATTAAAGGTAAATTTAATGCCATAGCAGACATTCATTTTGAGTGCAAGTGTGACTACACCCCCTGCATCACCATAAATTCTATCTGAGGGGTGGAAAACACCACGCCCTTCAACAAACCACACTCTTAAATGAATAAAAGTGTGTTTTGTTTAACAACACCACTAGAGCACATCTATATATTAATCATCGGCTATTGGATGTCAAACATTTGGTAATTTTGACATATATACATGTAGTCTTAGAGAGGAAACCCACTACATTTTTTCATTAGTAGCAAGGGATCTTTTATATGCACCATCCCACAGACAGGACAGCACATACCACTGCCTTTTATATACCAGTCGTGGTGCACCTGCTGGAATGAGGAATAGCTCAATGGGCCCACTGATGGAGATCGATCCCAAACCGACCGCGCATCAGGCGAGCACTTTCCCACTGGGCTATGTCCCACACCCTCATATGAATAGGGGCCTCGGTGGTGTAGTAGTTAAGTCAACAGACTTGAGGCTGGTAGGTACTGGGTTCACATCCCAGTACCAGCTCCCACCCAAACTGAGTTTAACAACTCAGTGGGTAAGGCCATTACTTCGACTTCTCTCTCACTAACCACTAACCCACTGTCCTGGACAGCTAGTCCAGATAGCTGAAGTGTGTGCCCAGTCTATATTTAAAGTGTATTTCCCCATTCATCGTCACAGACTTTTGTTTTACTCTGTTGGAACTTGATCCAAATGTGTTAGAGGTTTGTAGCTTAACTAAACTTAGGTGTTAATTTTCATGGGTTGAAACTAGGGTATGTGACTTTAATTAAAGCCAAAGTACAGTACCTCTTCCTTTGCAATTTTCATGTTGTCATCGACATTAGA
>NC_054700.1:8477947-8485447 GCF_016097555.1 Gigantopelta aegis | reverse complement strand
AGTACCTACCAGCCTGTAGACCGATGGCCTGCCACAACGCCACCAAGGCTGATCATTTTTAATGAATACAGTTAAATGCATGTACATGTATTACAGTGTTTGATAAATGTTTGAGAATGTCACTAGCCCTCACAGCAGCTTTGGCTAGTGGCCTATGTATTATAGTACTACAGGTGATAATTTCCACTAGCCCAGACCAAATATTCGCTAGCCAGGACAGAGGACTAGTGAATTTGTCGAACCCTGTGTATTAATGAGACTGACAAGTGTTTACAGCTATCATGTAGCCACTGTTTCCTCCCTTTCCCTGAATGAAGAAGTTTACAGTTTGTTTTGTTTAACAACACCACTGGAGCACATTGATTTATTAATCATCTGCTATTGGATGTCAAGCCTTAAATGAAAGTCAAATTAATATATATATATATATATATATATATATATACTGTAAACTGGCGAAAAGATATATGCATATACAAATGGCTTTGTCGGTGCCCAACCTCATGTCACAAAATTTATATGTATATTTCAGCTGTAAATAGCTTCCCAGACACAAAAACATTGTCAATGCAATTAACATGTCACAAACATCCCACTGCCACCATTCCAAGGGATCTTTTGTATTCATCATCCCACAGACAGGATAGTACATACTATGGCCATTGTTACACCAGATGTAGAGCACTGGCTGGAACGAGAAATAGCTCATCATTTAATGATTTAGGAACATTTTTCAGTATTAAAAATCATGACTTGAACATCAGAATCTGTTACCTACAGCAATTTTGAAATGTTTTGAGTGCTTTACTTACTGAGCTAGATCCCCCCCCCCCCCCCCCCCCCACACCTACACCCATCTCAAGAGTTCTGAAATCAGGGCCGTACCCTGATCAAAATCCTAGGGGGGGCACTACATTTATAAACAAATAAAACACTATACAAATTAAACCCTGAGATGTGTATGCTATTTTCTGGAGTAAAAAAAAAGAAAGAAAAAAAAAGTGAGATTCTTTGGGGGGCAACTGCCCCCCCCACCCCCCACCCCTCCCCGAGGGTACTGCCCTGGAAATTAAGAACCAAACAAGCTTACAGTCTGCGTCTGCGAAGATGATATTAGGACTTTTTCCTCCAAGCTCCAGTGTGGTTCTCTTTATGTTGCTTCCTGCAGCAGATGCCATTATCACCTGGCCAATCTGAGGCAAGAGAGAAATTTTATGTTTTGTAATTATGTATTATAGAGTTGTAACTAGTAGAAGAATACCAACCACCAACCTGGAGAAAAAAAAAAAAAAAAAAGCTCTTTGTTACTGAAGGAACACACTCATTGTCAATATTAAACGAAAATAATCTACAGTTTGTCCCATCTTCCTACAAAAATTATTTTTGTAAATAATTTCAGTTTGGTTTGACGTAAGTTGGACAGTAAAAGTGTTTTCGAAATGAATTTTAAAATGCTATTTTTGTGTGTGATTTAAAAACAATCGGCTTTGAAATGAATAACTTGTAGTAAATTCCCTACTTATGAAAAATGTGTTCCCTGTTAGAAGAAAAAGACCAAATATTAGTGTTAGTTTACCTGTGGCCTGATTCATCAATTCTCATTAATATGCGGCTGGCTGTGATTTTCAGTATCTATTGTCGTCACCACTGCCACCCACATTTCACACTTAAAGTTTTAAAACTTACTGCACTCAGAAAATACATCCATAAAGTATGTATACATAAAATCTGGGATTTTTTTAACCCCCCCCCCCCCCACACCTCCCAACTAAAACACTTTTTGTATGTTTGATCATAACCCCCTCACTCCCCCCCCCCCCCCCCCACCCCCGATGTACAGGTATACATCTATCTTCCATGGTAAACAAATTACCGGTGAGGTACATGATACGCCCATCAGGAATTTGATGGACAACCATATCTATATTAATGAATATGTTACGTGTATGATTCAATTCAAATTATGTGAAATTTTTGCAATGTGATGAATGAAGTTTGTTTTGGACCAACCGCCATCCCAAGTTGCTCATATATGTGAGATTTGATGGTTCTGTATGCAAGATATGATCCGGACAAGGATTTACTGTTATATGCAGTAGACCATGAAATGTAGGTCACAGTGACCTAGTAATAGAATGTGGCTCACCGCAATCCCAAATTGTTCCTACGTGTGAGGTTTGATGGTCTTGTATGCATCTGTATGCAAGATATGATCCGGATAAGGATTTACTGTTATGTGCAGTAGAGCGTGAAAAGTAGGTCACAGTGACCTAGTAATAGAACGCGACACACCGCCATCCCAAGTTGTTCCTACATGTGAGGTTTGATGGTCCTGTATGCAAGAAATGGTCCGGACAAGGATTTACTGTTATGTGCAGTAGAATGTGAAACGTAGGTCACAATGACCTAGTAAAAGTATGTGACACATCACCATCCCAAGTTGTTCCTACATGTGAGGTTTGATGGTCCTGTATGCATCTATATGCAAGATATGGTCCACACAAGAAAAAGTTAACAGACAGACGGATGGACGGACGGACAATGCCATGCCATAATATAGCCCATAGATGGTCGTATAAAAATACATTACATTTAATTAGGAGCTTTGAATGAATGCATTTTACATCAATAATTTTGGCATATGTACCCTGCCAGCAGACCTAACTTCCCCCCATATTCTTCATACATAAAGCCCAAACTCCCCTCCCCCTTTGGGCATATGCACTTTACAAATAGCCTCCAATGCCTTTTCTCAAACTGCCTCTTATTTCCAAAGAAAAGTTAAAGTTTGTTTGTTTAAGGACACCACTAGAGCACATTACTTTATTAATCATAGGCATTTGGATGTCAAACATTTGATAATTTTTACATCTAGTCTTAAACCCGCTACCTTTTTTTTCAATTAGTAGCAAGGGATCTTTTATATGTACCATCCCACAGCCAGGATAGCACATACCACGGCCTTTGGTAGCCCAATGGGTCCACCGACATGGATCGATCCCACACCTTTACCACTGTGCTACGCTCTGCCCCTATTTCCAAAGAAAGAATATCTACTAATTCAAGATGTGTTCATTAGAAAATAGTTTTTAGACACCCAGTCTGACCTCTGTGGAGCCTGTGAATGCGACCTTGTTGATCTCCGGGTGAGCTGACAACGCGGCGCCAGCAGTCGGCCCGTAACCGGGGATAACGTTGAAGACACCTGGTGGGAAACCAGCCTGGAGAGAAACAACAACAATAAAAACAAGAATTAAGTGGAATTAAAGGTCTCACCTACCATAAACCTATTCTGTATTGTTGATAGTTGTATCTATAGATGTAAAAAACAATATATTTAAACTTATAAAGAAATAATTAAAGAAAAACAATTAAATTTAATTTTAATTAAATAATTAATTTTTTTTTTAAAAATACATGTAGTGAAATGAACATTCACAAATGTTGCTAAAACCCAAGTTTTATTGATGTAGGTAATTTTGACAGGCATCATCCAAAACATTATTTCCAGGTCTGGCAGAAAGCCTGAAACTTATAACTTATTGGATGGAATACATTTACCTGTACCTGCTTTAATTGATGAAGGTAAATAGACTAAATTTATCTCCTTGACAAGAGAACCAAGATAAATGGATGAGACTAAACTTACCTCCTTGACAAGAGAACCGAGATAAATGGATGGAACTAAACTTACGTCCTTGAAAAGAGAACCGAGATAAATGAATGGGACTAAACTTACCTCCTTGACAAGAGAACCGAGATAAATGGCAGTGAGAGGCGTCTGCTCGGCAGGTTTCATGATCATCACACTTCCACTTGCGAGACATGGTGCAAACTTCCAAGAGAACATCGGAATTGGGTAGTTCCACTGATAAGGAAAAACAAGCCAAAATTATAGCAAATACTAAACATTGGTAACTTTATTAAAAACAAGAGAAAAACCCATCAGAACTATAGAACTAATGTTTTTTTGTAAATAACAGGGGTTGAATTTCAATGGGGGGAGGGGGGTGCACGGTAAGTGTTGCTTTTGGTTTAATAACAAAAATAAGGGCACCAAGGCAAGTTGGAGGGGCAAGAACGCAAACGCAATCTGATTAAAATTAGCTCTACTGGGTGTACCATGGTAGATCTAACAGCATTGCGTGGACTCCCATGTCCAGGTGACATTTCATCTGTAAATAACAATTCAAATATCAACCAATTATACTTCGCCGTTTATAGCGTTATTCGGGAGCATACAAATTCTAAAAATATCAGGCGAGACTATTTATGCAATAGGCGAACTTGTTGGTCTATTTCAACATTAAAAAGCAGGGGGAAAGGTGCAGTAATAAACTCTGGATTGTATACTAGTATAAACAGAATGTATGGCTATACCATCACAGTTGGGGGGTTTTCATCTTGAAACTAATTTTATATAAAGTTTTATATTGAAATTAGTTTCCGGCATTCTTCGTAATTCACCCAAATCATTTCGTATACCCTCCGCATAATCCCAAATGTTTTCAAATTTTTTTCAAATCACTGGCATGATTTTGCAAGTAAGGTTTTGATTGGTCAAATGAAAGGTCAACTGGACATGAGCTCCAACGGGCTGCTGTTAGATCCACATGTAATAGTGGAGCTAATTTTAATTAGATTGCTGGTTTCTTATACCTTCAAGAATATCATGGTACAGCGGTGTCCTAAATAGGGCTTGCCGTAACCTGTAAATGATGGAACTCCAAATGATGTCACAACGCAAACGTTTCCTTCATAAGAGGGGCACAAAGGTAACTTATTCTCTAACAAGTTTCTGAGACAAAAATTATAACACCATATATTCTTGGACTCCAATAGTTAGTTTCTGGGTTGGAGCCGTTTCCGGGCTGCGAAGCCTGTACCTACCAGCCTGTAGTCTGATGGCTTAACCACTGTGCCACTGAGGCCGGTATTATCACATTTGGTACTTTTCTTCAAAAACTGTTTACAGTAATAATACAGTAATGATTTCGGTACTGTTTTTTTTTCAAAACCTGATTACAGTCCTAATGTATACTTACTGGAATAATAGCTGCACATATGCCAACTGGTTCATGTCTGGTATAGCAGAAAAAATCACCATCTGTAGACAGGAGAGAAATGTAAAGTTACACATGTACAAAGAATATTGTTCTTATGTTTTGATTTTTATCTAGTATAGTTCCAGCCAGTCCACCACGACTGGTATATCAAAGGTCGTGGTATGTGCTATCCTGTCTGTGGGATAGTGCATATAAAAGATCCCAAATTGCTACTAATGGAAAAATGTAGCGGGTGTCCTCTCTAAGACTATATGTAAAAATTACCAAATGTTTGACATCCAATAGCCGAAAAATAAATCAATGTATTCTAGTGGTGTCGTTAAACAAAACAAATTTTTACTTTTTCATCTAGTATATGTGCATTTGAATATAGATAATACTTACATCATCTTATGATATTTATTTAAGGAGTCAATGTGAGTTGGTTAGGTCTTTAAACAGTTGTTGTAGTAAATTCATGGACATAGTAAAATGTACAATATGTATTAAAACCAGTATCTTATTGTAAAATGTATATAGTCAATCAATGTCATGTATTATTAAACCCCATGTCATGTAGTACAATTCACATTATAAAATTTACACTGTATTAAAACTTGTTATGAAGTAAAATTAACTTGGTAAAATTAATGCTATGTATTAAACCCATGTTATAAAGTAAAAAAGTAAAGTTTGTTTTATTTAACGACGCCGCTAGAGCACATTGATTTTTTATCTTATCATCGGCTATTGGACGTCAAACATATGGTCATTCTGACACTGTTTTTAGAGGAAACCCGCTGTCGCCACATAGGCTACTCTTTTTACGACAGGCAGCAAGGGATCTTTTATTTGCGCTTCCCACAGGCAGGATAGCACAAACCATGGCCTTTGTTGAACCAGTTATGGATCACTGGTCGGTGCAAGTGGTTTACACCTACCCATTGAGCCTTGCGGAGCACTCACTCAGGGTTTGGAGTCGGTATCTCGATTAAAAATCCCATGCCTCGACTGGGATCCGAACCCAGTACCTACCAGCCTGTAGACCGATGGCCTGCCACGACGCCACCGAGGCCGGTGTTATAAAGTAAAATGTACGTAGTAAAATCAATGCTATGTATTAAAACTTGTTATGAAGTAAAATTAACTTGGTAAAATTAATGCTATGTATTAAACCCATGTTATAAAGTAAAATGTACGTAGTAAAATCAATGCTATGTATTAAAACTCATATTATAAAGTAAATTGTATGTAGTAAAATTAGAAGAAAGGAAATGTTTTATTTAACGACGCACTCAACACATTTTATTACGGTTATATGGCATCAGACATATAAAGTAAAAGTAAAGTGTGTTTTATTTAACGACGCCACTAGAGCACATTGATTTTTTATCTTATCATCGGCTATTGGACGTCAAACATATGGTAATTCTGACACTGTTTTTAGAGGAAACCCGCTGTCGCCACATAGGCTACTCTTTTTACGACAGGCAGCAAGGGATCTTTTATTTGCGCTTCCCACAGGCAGGATAGCACAAACCATGGCCTTTGTTGAACCAGTTATGGATCACTGGTCGGTGCAAGTGGTTTACACCTACCCATTGAGCCTTGCGGAGCACTCACTCAGGGTTTGGAGTCGGTATCTCGATTAAAAATCCCATGCCTCGACTGGGATCCGAACCCAGTACCTACCAGCCTGTAGACCGATGGCCTGCCACGACGCCACCGAGGCCGGTGTTATAAAGTAAAATGTACGTAGTAAAATCAATGCTATGTATTAAAACTTGTTATGAAGTAAAATTAACTTGGTAAAATTAATGCTATGTATTAAACCCATGTTATAAAGTAAAATGTACGTAGTAAAATCAATGCTATGTATTAAAACTCATATTATAAAGTAAAATGTATGTAGTAAAATTAGAAGAAAGGAAATGTTTTATTTAACGACGCACTCAACACATTTTATTACGGTTATATGGCATCAGACATATAAAGTAAAAGTAAAGTGTGTTTTATTTAATGACGCCACTAGAGCACATTGATTTTTTATCTTATCATCGGCTATTGGACGTCAAACATATGGTAATTCTGACACTGTTTTTAGAGGAAACCCGCTGTCGCCACATAGGCTACTCTTTTTATGACAGGCAGCAAGGGATCTTTTATTTGCGCTTCCCACAGGCAGGACAGCACAAACCATGGCCTTTGTTGAAGCAGTTATGGATCACTGGTCGGTGCAAGTGGTTTACACCTACCCATTGAGCCTTGCGGTGCACTCACTCAGGGTTTGGAGTCGGTATCTCGATTAAAAATCCCATGCCTCGACTGGGATCCGAACCCAGTACCTACCAGCCTGTAGACCGATGGCCTGCCACGACGCCACCGAGGCCGGTGCATCAGACATATGGTTAAGGACCACACAGAGAGTGGAAACCTGCTGTCACCACTTCATGGG